>NC_091471.1:300439718-300739718 GCF_036971445.1 Narcine bancroftii | reverse complement strand
CTCAAACTACACGTTCCTCTCCATTGCAGGCAAAATCTTCGCTAGGATTCTACTAAATAGAATAATACCTAGTGTCGCCGAGAATATTCTCCCAGAATCACAGTGCGGCTTTCGCGCAAACAGAGGAACCACTGACATGGTCTTTGCCCTCAGACAGCTCCAAGAAAACAAAACAAAGGACTCTACATCACCTTTGTTGACCTCACCAAAGCCTTCAACACCGTGAGCAGGAAAGGGCTTTGGCAAATACTAGAGTGCATCGGATGTCCCCCAAAGTTCCTCAACATGATTATCCAACTGCACGAAAACCAACAAGGTCGGGTCAGATACAGAAATGAGCTCTCTGAACCCTTCTCCATTAACAATGGCGTGAAGCAAGGCTGTGTTCTCGCACCAACCCTCTTTTCAATCTTCTTCAGCATGATGCTGAACCAAGCCATGAAAGACCCCAACAATGAAGACGCTGTTTACATCCGGTACCGCACGGATGGCAGTCTCTTCAATCTGAGGCGCCTGCAAGCTCACACCAAGACACAAGAGAAACTTGTCCGTGAACTACTCTTTGCAGATGATGCCGCTTTAGTTGCCCATTCAGAGCCAGCTCTTCAGCGCTTGACGTCCTGCTTTGCGGAAACTGCCAAAATGTTTGGCCTGGAAGTCAGCCTGAAGAAAACTGAGGTCCGCCATCAGCCAGCTCCCCACCATGACTACCAGCCCCCCCACATCTCCATCGGGCACACAAAACTCAAAACGGTCAACCAGTTTACCTATCTCGGCTGCACCATTTCATCGGATGCAAGGATCGACAATGAGATAGACAACAGACTCGCCAAGGCAAATAGCGCCTTTGGAAGACTACACAAAAGAGTCTGGAAAAACAACCAACTGAAAAACCTCACAAAGATAAGCGAATACAGAGCCGTTGTCATACCCACACTCCTGTTCGGCTCCGAATCATGGGTCCTCTATCGGCACCACCTACGGCTCCTAGAACGATTCCACCAGCGTTGTCTCCGCTCCATTCTCAACATCCATTGGAGCGCTTACACCCCTAACGTCGAAGTACTCGAGATGGCAGAGGTCGACAGCATCGAGTCCACGCTGCTGAAGATCCAGCTGCGCTGGATGGGTCACATCTCCAGAATGGAGGACCATCGCCTTCCCAAGATCGTGTTATATGGCGAGCTCTCCACTGGCCACCGTGACAGAGGTGCACCAAAGAAAAGGTACAAGGACTGCCTAAAGAAATCTCTTGGTGCCTGCCACATTGACCACCGCCAGTGGGCTGATAATGCCTCAAACCGTGCATCTTGGCGCCTCACAGTTTGGCGGGCAGCAACCTCCTTGGAAGAAGACCGCAGAGCCCACCTCACTGACAAAAGGCAAAGGAGGAAAAACCCAACACCCAACCCCAACCAACCAATTTTCCCTTGCAACCGCTGCAATCGTGTCTGCCTGTCCCGCATCGGACTTGTCAGCCACAAACGAGCCTGCAGCTGACGTGGACTTTTTACCCCCTCCATAAATCTTCGTCCGCGAAGCCAAGCCAAAGAAAGAAGTCGCTTCAATCTCACACCAAGATGAGTAATTTCACTACAAATATCACACTGTGAAAAATATGTCAAGTACAAAAAGCCCCAGGTGAGTTTATGCTTGAGTGAAAACAATGGGGCCAGACAAAAATGTCGCTCAGAGTCAAGCAGTTACATTAGTGTTTCTGATCGTGCGTGTGAAATAGGCCACATGGAAATATTTTTAGAGCAAATAACATGGTGAACATAGTGGGCTATAAGCATGCACAAGGCAACATTCAGTGGGGGAAACCAAAGCGCCACTCTTCTAATTGACAAGGATCCAAAACGTACAAAACCTTGGTAAATTTGTTGGTACTGTATAGGAAATTTGCAAAGTTATCCACAAATTAAAGCATAATTTTAGTCCTCAACTGTCAGGAATTATGGAGAGCTACCATTTTGGAACTAGTTATCAGATATGAGTGAAACTATTAGCAAGGATGCAGTGTTGTTCAATCCCAATACTATAACATGGGTAGCTTGCGACATGACAGGTTTGTTTATGGTTTAATCAATGACACAATTCATTTCTTTAAACACAGAATCTTCCATCTGACCTTGTCTGCAAAACTGCAACATCTATCAAGATGGCATTGTGAAATCCTAAAGAATTTCATAGTCACTGAGTTATGCAACACATGAACAGGCCCTTCTGCCCATTGCACTCATGCCAACCATCAATTCAACGATATTACATAGATACAGCAGTCCTGGATGCATCTAACCCAGCCATTCTCAATGGGACCACAGCACATGTAAGTAAAAGCCTTGTTTTCTTTTCACCTCATAACAGAAATATTTATAATTTTTTAAATGTTGTTGGTAGGAGAGAAGTGCGGAAGAAACCAAACCTTGACTGCTTCACGGGGAAGAGGGCCCATAAACTTTGAACAGAGTACTTAGTTGGGTGGGGGGGGGGGGGGCGAAGGGCATAGCTGAAAAAAGGTGGCTGATCCCATTTTATTTCTCGCACATTCCCCTCGCTCCCCTGATTCTATTGCTCATCTCCACACTAAAGGAAATGTTTAATGTCCATTTTTCTTACCGACTTGCATGTATCTGGGAACTGGCTATATCTCTGAAGCATGTGCTCCAGGTAAGAGTGACTTTGTTGGAATTAGCTCTTCACCCAGCAGAAGAACCATTGTAATTCAACATGTATAATGCACATTAATATGAAGATTGGGGCTTTACTTTAATAGAGCATCTGATGTAATTTTCCATTAATTTGTCCACCCTTGTATTTTAAAAAATCCATCTTTTGACGGTCAAGTTTTTCAAAGTGTGAGGTTAGATAAAATAAAGGAAATCTAGGACATTTGAGCAAAGTAAACATATTTCTTAAACATTGGATTGCAAACAGGTAGGGGTTAAGAGGCAAAAAGTAGATGAATCATCAAGATTCATGGTTCAACTATTTATTTAACAATAATATTTATTTATTTTAATATTTGTATACCATAATACTTACTGTGCATAAGAATCAGTTGTTTATATTCATTTTCAGTCTGTATGTGAGTTTGTAATGTGTTGCACCGAGGACGGGAGAACACTTGTACAACAGAATGATAAATAAACTCGAAGTTGAACCTGAAGAGGTTTTTAAAATTTAAATTTAGATTTACAGCGCAGGAATAGGTCCATTCAATCCCATGAGCCTGCAGCACCCAAATCCAGACCAACAACCGCTGGTATGTTTTGAATGGTTGGAGAAAACCCATGCAGAAACAGGGAGCAGGTACAAACTCCTTTCAGTCAGCGTGGGATTCGAAGCCAGGTCGTTGGCGCTGTAACAATGTTACGTTAACAGCTACACAAACCGTGCTGCCCATGACCTCACCTTTTTAAATCACCAGTACCAATTGAATGAGTCTACAGCTGTTGAATTGCTCTCTGTCAATTGACATGGGAGTTACTGAGCCATTGGAACTGTGTGAGGACTTGACATGATTTAAGTTGACGCTGAGTTTTGTTTGTACTTTCCATTCATATCCAACAAGCTCACACCGTTTACCATGTTTAGTGCTAAAATCCTATTTCTACCAGGCTGATGGTGGAGACAGTAAAATTTGTTCTCTTGACTTTCACCATACACCTGGCTTTCAGCTGAAGTTTTGGACTGTTTGCACATAATAACAAGCACCATTACCTGCAACATTAGTTTGACAGCAAGTTCTGGGCCGTTGTAGATGTGATAAATGACCCACACCACCAAGTTATTATCCCTTGGTCTGAATCAAAGCTCAAAGTAAGAGAAGCATTAATTCATCATTGCAGAACTTCCAAACTGCAAAAAAAAGGATTGGGTGAGAACTTGACTACAGACTGATGAGTTTGCTGATACATGTTTCTGTCCACTATTCAACAAGCTTAAGATTTCATACACCAAAATACCTACTTAAATTAAGCGTAGAGTTCCTGAAAACAGTCAATTCTGCAAACATAATGAATGACAAAAAATGTCAAGATCCATAATGTGGATGGAGTTCTTGCGCTATTATTTCTACTCTCTCATCTTGAATTCATTCATTACAATGTTGTAGCCCTCAATCATGTTATGAGAGCATAATTTTAACAGATTATGATCATTCTGCCAGCATCATACTACTCAAAATATTAATTAGAGAAATGTCATGTTTCAGTTGAACGATGCAATGGTCAGGCCGCACTTGGAGTTGTGCTGGTTGCATATCTTTACCTCCAATGGACGCTGTGAGATCTGCTGAGGTCCTCCAGTATTTCTGAGTTTTTACTGCAATCACAGCATCTGCAGACATTCGTATTTCCTTGCTAAAATAAAACCCAACTATGATAGTGTGTACCCTAGTACGTAAAGAGATAATAAATAGAAAAGAGAGAGAAATGTTCACAGATAGAAAAGAAATGGTGTTTCAACAGGTATTTTTGTGGTTATGGAGGATCGTCAGAGCAGGTTCCAGATGATGGTGAGCAGAGCTGGAGTTTAGATTTCTGTACCTCAATATGTTGGCTCCAGGAGAGGTCCGCTGATATTGTGGACTCTTGTAAACCTGAAGGTACTAACTTTTTCCACCGCAATCCCACCAATTTGGAAGGATGCATGGTCCTTTGGTCTCCTTTCCCAACACCAACGATAAGATCCTCGGTCTTGTTGCCATTGAGAGAAAGGTTGGCATTCTGGAACCCACCCCCCCAACCAGATTTTCATCTCCATCCTGTATTCTGAGTCACATTTTACATTATTTGGCCAACACAGATGTTGCCTGAAATGGAGGGTTTTAGTTATAAGGAGAGAATGGATAGATAGTTTATTCTCTTGGAGCACGGAAAGTTGAGGAGTGTCCCTGAATGGGCGAAGGGTCCATCAGAGATATAGTGAACCCCTGGTATCTGGCACCTAAGAGAATTGGTACTTGCCGAATAAGTGAATTTTCTGGTTGCTTGAAACTGTGTGTTGCACGATAGGCGAACTAACCGTGGGTGGCACCAATTTTAAATGTTTGTATTTTTTACCTCTTTATTTTTCACAATATTTTTGCCCGTTGTTTGATGCTGCCGATTGCTTGAATTCCAGATGATGGGGATTTTAGTGTATATAAATTTATGCGCAGCAAAGATAGATTTTTTTTCCCTTGCATGGAGGGTCTAAAACTAGAGGTCATAGGTTTAAGGTGAGAGGGGAGAAGTTTTCAAAGAACTCTGAGAGGAACATTTTCACACATATGGATATGGAACTAGCCACCAGAGGAATTCTAATGTTTAAAGGATGTTTGGACAGGAAAGGAGTAGAATGGTATGGGCCAAATGTGGATAAATGTGATCAGCATAAATAAGCTTCATAGTTTGCATGGACAAATTGAGCCAAATGACCCGTTTCTCTGCTGAGCAATTCTACGAGTCTCGTGTGATACAGTAAAACTGTTGGTACGCAGCATCTATGGGGATTGGTAAATGCCAGATAAGTAAATTTTCTGATTGCTTGAGATTGCATGTTGTGTGATTAGTGAACTAACGGCAAGGCGCGCCAATTTTAAACTTGTGCATTTTTTTACCTATTTCCACCATTTTTTTGCCATTATTTGAAGCTGCTGGTTGCTTGAATTCTGGGCAACAGGGACTTTATTTTATATAGGTACTTCTTGGGGATTAATAATGAGCTGGGAGGTGTTGCATGGATAGCTGTCAATTGGTGCTGAATCTACTTTAGTTCTGAATAATTGTTGCATTCACTTTTAATCATCAATAACGTTGGGAACATTATTTAGTCTAAAATCATGAGGCTGTTCCCCGATGATGGAGATTTGACGTTTTTTAAAAAGTAGGGGCCCAATAAGGTTGGAAGGGTGCCATTATGGAACATTTCATTTACAACCATATTAAATTATGCAGAGAAATAAATATAAAGCACTGCTTCAAGTAAGTGGAACAGTGGAGCATTTTTAACCCTGAAAAAGAGTCAAGATAGCTGGAAAAATTCTTCAACATGTGTAATAATATCCTAAAAAGATAATAAGCGAACGACACCCAATTTGTTTAAAATCCAATCAGATAACATGATATCGCAAAGAAGGCACCCAGTGGCACATGGACAGCTTCTTCCCCTCAGCCATCAGATTTCTGAAGACAATGATCCACAGACACTACCTCACTTTCTCTTTTCTTTATGCACTAATTTATTTTTAATATAATTTACAGCAATATTTGTACCTGTAACGCTGGTGCAAATCAATAAATTTCATGACATGTTCATGATAATAAATTCTGATTGTGATAGAAGGATTCTGGGTTCATTTTCCTTTGGAAGGAAGTGTGTAAATACTCTCCATTTAAATTTATCCTGTGATCGTTAGCTGTTACAAAGCTCCATGCAGTTTCTTCTCTCTGTAACCTCCTGGCAATCTTTTGTTGTTTCTCTCCAGTAATTGAATTATAAGGAAGTGAACAACTTAATGTGTCAAACTGAGAGACAGTTAACTTGTTTCTCTAGGAGATTACTGCTTGTTCTATTCACAGGGAATCAGTAGCTCAACAAAATTACTCTGTGATTTGTTGTCAAATCTCTGGATCTCTGGTAACTGCATTCTGGTCACTGCACTACAGGAAGGGTGTGAAGGCTTTGGAAATGGGAGGGGAGGTAGGGAGGGAGGGAGGGGAAGAGGGAGGGGGGAAGAAAATGACACTGTATATATTTAAGAAGGAAAATGTATGTATCTTGATCTATATGGTTTATAGTGTGAAAAATAAAAAAAATTAAATAAAAAGGAAAGGGAATGGAGGAGATTTACCAGGATACTGCCTGAATTAGAGGATATGAACTACAAGGGCAAGCTTAGGTGGCTTTCTCTGGAGTGTCAGGGGTGAGACAAGACCTAACAGAAGTTAATAAAATTATGAGAGGCAGAGGTAGGATATTTTTCCCAGGGTAAAAATGTCAAGTACCAGAGGACATGCATTTAAGGTAAGTGGAGGTGGGGGGGGGGAATGGAGTTTAATGGAGATGTGCAGGAAGGTTTTTTTTAAGAGTGGGAGTGCTGCGTGCCTGGAATGGGCTGCTAGGAGTAGTGGTAGAAGCTGATGCCATAGTAGTGTTTAAAAACTTCAATAAATGTGCCGAGAATGGGGGTGGTGGTGGGGGGTGGGGGCGGGAAGGTGGGGATATGGATGAAATGCAGGCAGAAGAAACATTTTAATTTGACACCATTTCAGCACAGGCGTCGTGGGTCAAAGAACCATTTCCTGTGTTGTACTATTGCATGGAGTGAAATGCAAAAGTCTGCAGACATGTGATTGTCGTCCTCCCTTGTGATTGGAGGACCTCACTGCATATAACTAATATTTTGGACCTGAGCCCCCTTCATCAAGGTAAAAGCAAATAGCTTTTTGTTCATACTTTGACAAAAGGATCAGACTCAAAGCCTTGTTTATATACCTTTTCCTCCCATGGACGCTGTGGGATCTGCTGTGTTTCTCCAGAACTTTTGTCCATTAACTGTACTGTATTCAATGCCATAGGTGCTCTGTGATTAGTAAGGAGGTTTGTGAGTGGGAGAAAAAAGGTTGAGAATCATTGTCCTAGATTCTCCCACCTTAGGAAACATCCTTTCTACATTTACTCTATCTATGCCTTGCAACTTTCAACAGTTGAAAAGTTTCAGTGAGATCCCCCCCCCCATCCCCCCATTCTCCTAAATTTCAATGGGTACAGCTAAGAGCCGTAAAACATTCCTCATATGATAACCCTTTCATTCCCGGAGTCATGCTTAAGAACACCAGCATTGTTATCATAGCCCAAATGTAGGCAACAAAATCTGGACTTCTGTTTGGCAATCTGCAATTCCAGGATCAGATTGTAAATATACCGCTGGCTACCAAGATACTTATGCACAATATTACTGAGGGAAACATAATCAGATGCTGCTCATCTGAAAGTGGCCCAAAGACAGCATCAGGATGTAATGTCTAAATGGAATATTTTATAGAAGAGTTATCTCAAATGAATTTGATAAGACACAAATGCAGAGATTGGTGACTCATGGCCCTTTTACACTGCACTTAAAAGAGAGGAATTAACCATCTTTTAACTGCTTCACTTACCTCTGTGAATGCGACAAACGCGGGATGGGGGGTCATTTTCATCCCAGAAATTACTTGCCAAGGTAGGTAGTATCAGAGCTTATGTGTTTCGCATTGGCTCCTGTGCAAAAGGAGTTCCTGGGACGCCAATGCTGTAATGTTGTAGGTTCCGCCTCCTTTTGTACCAGGATGCCCGGTTCCTTGAAAAAGGTCGCACTGACCTGGTTTTTCTTGGTTCAGTGTGAACGACCCAAGCTGGCTTTAAAACATGAGTTGTTCACACGCCAATTAAATGAGATCACTTTTAGGTTTTTCAGAGGAATTTCTTCTGTTAGAGAATTATGACTTTGGAATTTTCAATCCGCATTTTGAATATTTTTAAAGTCAAGGTTGACCGACTTAAACCAGAAAGGTGTCAAGTGGAAAGAAACCGCAGGAGAGCACTGTTGAGGCCACGATTACGTTCACATGACGGAGAAGAATGATGGGCTCTATTTGCCTCCTCCAGCACTTGTTTCGAATGTTTATTGACAAGCCCAACCCTGAAAGTTGGTGTGGCATTTGGACCAGATATTAAAACAAGCTAAATCTCTCTGGCTGTTTGGATGAATGCAAATTAAAAAAAAAATCCTATGGCATTTTAAAAAAAAATGGACTTCTCAAGGAAGCTTCGCTTTGTCTCTCATCTGACACCATAACTCGTTCAGTACAATTTTTGGTTCTCTTTGGTGCAAATAAATTGCATTTCCTCAGCAGTGAAGGCTACTTGGATCTTCCAAGCATGAAATATCGTACAAAGATGAAAGTTTTTTTCACATGGGCACAGTTCTTGTGCAGTTAGAGAAAATCAATAGTGGCGTCCTGAGAATTAGAGGTTTGCGTTGCAGAAAATCGTGCATGTCACAATTTTCTATAACACATCATCAGCGCTGGTGTCAAAAACTCTGAGTTGAAAAGAAAATAATGGAGAAATTCCGTGTCAGCAAATTTTAATTCAGTACCTCTAATTGTTTGGGAGTGATTTGTGAATTACATCATATGAGGCAGGCTGGGGGTGTGGGTCACCTGTAGTGCAATAGAACTCAACTGTAGTGTGACAACATCCCATATTGTTGTCATGGCAATAACAAATGTGATGGGGTCATTGTACTATCCACCTTAGCCAGTATCAGACTTGGAATCTGTCGAATGGTAAATCTAATACTCTGCAGCAATGTTGACTGTGTTTCTAATGCCACCTGGGTCATTGTTGTTCACTGACGATCCTTCGATCATTGGGCCCCCAATTTGCTCCCTGTTCAATCCAAGTCACCTTGTTTCAGAATGTGAACACAGCAAGTGGACTGACGGTAAAGGTGGACCAAGCCCGCCAAATTCAGCATTAGGCAGCATGGATATTGTGTGTTTTTTACATATCAAACTTGGCCACACAGAATCAATTCTGTTATCAATGCAGGAAGAGGACCAAATGTACACTGCATGCGTCCAACAGATGTGGAGAATGCATACCAAGCACGTTAAAACAGGAGCAACTTCAGTTTCTTTCAAGTTTAAAGATTTTCTATGGGGTCACTGGTAACTAATGATTACCATCTGATCGCTAACTGCTTCCATGACCACTGCACAAATGATCCTTGTCCTGAAGATGGTCATATTCTGAGATCAATTAGCAGTTACTTGCTTGGATAACACTGTAGATTGTCAGCTGCTAGCAAGTTCCAGTCCTGGGCAGGAGCCACTGGTCACTCACTGGCTCCCACTGGTAATAAATCTCAGCTTGATTGAGAGAGCTATACATGAAATATTTGAGAGAGCTCTTATATATATGAAGTCTGATGAGAATATGCCAGATTCAATCAAAATAAGACATTGTAAATTCATCCATGCATTTACTCTGGAATGGCTGTAACTTTTCCTTCAATTTATCTTCCCACCTCCTCTCCAATTTGCTTCGTACTGTATTAACATTCCCTAGCTTCTGTTCATCCTTCTTTAGTTATGCACCCAGGTATTTAGTTGAAATTGCATGGTTTTCATGGCCTGTAATGTCATCCCCGTGTAATGAGCACAAACAGCTACTCTGCAATGGTGGGAAATATACATTTGACGAGGATTGATTTAACCGAGGCCAGCCTTGCTCTCCAAGGACCCAGATTTTACATAACACAAAAGTTGAGTTGCAGTAAGTCTTGACTTAGAACATTAACTCAAAGGTGAATTTAGGAAAATCTTTTACACCCATCAATTGTAGACATTCGGTGAAGGTCCATTTCTCTCTTCATGAATGCTGCCTGATCTACTGCATTATCTGCAAAATTCTCTGGTTTTTTTTCATCCTGATCTTCCTCTGGGAGAGTGATATTAAAGCTGCCTCTGTGTCTTTCAATAGATCTCTTTGGAGTTGCAGGCATATACACCCATTTGTGATAGAGATCTTGAATTTCCGCAGTTAAAAGAAAAATCAAAGATGTACTATGGACAAAAATAATTGCACATTGGGAAGGAACCATCAAAGTATTGCTTCTGACAACTAGTTTGATGCTAGTTTCAACCGTGACAGAATAGCATCCGCTATCAGGAGTAAAATTAGCCGCTCTTACTGATTTGCATTTTTACTGCTGCATTTACAAGACAACACTGATTCATTAGTCTGATAGCTCAGCCACAAGTCTGGTGAGAAGTTATTATGTTTATAACCATCTGTCAGTGTGTACGAACAATTCTCATTACTTAGTAAAGGTTCTGTATTTATACACTTCAACACTTGAAAAATATCCTGACAAAACCATCATTCCCATTTTCAAGAAAGATCCTATCTGACAATAGTTTGTATACCATCCATGCAATAAATGGAAAGGATTCAATCTTGTCACTTGTATGTCTGCCTCTACTTCATCCTTCTCTCACTGTAAAGGTAAGCAAACAATGCCTTTTATCATGAGCACAGCTCGCCTTGTATACATCGCTTGGCACATCTGTTCTGATCAATACATAAACAGCTGCACAGCGAGTTTTGTGAAATAGACAATGTAGAACAGACACGTGAATTGTTGCCTGGGATTCTCTAGTGTATATACAGAAATAAACAGCATTTGCAGATATCATATATTCTGTTGGATATTACAAACAAAATCAAAAGACAAAGATAATTTGCCTGCATTTGATATACTTAAAAAGCCTGCAATCTGTTTTTAGTGTAACCAGATAACAATTACAGCACGGAAACAGGCCAATTTGACCCTTCTAGTCCGCACTGATCCAAGTACCCTCCTCTAATCCCACTTATCAGCACTCTGCCCAAATCCCTCCATCCCCCGCCCATCCATTACTTATCCAACTCTTTCTTAAAATTGACCCTGCCTCCACCACCTTTCCCAGAAGCCCATTGCACACAGTAACCACTCTCTGAGTAAAGAAGTTCCCCCTCATGTTACTCCTAATCCTTTGCCCGTCATCTCTCAACCCATGACCTCTTGTACCCATCTCTCCTACTCTCAATGGGAAAAGCCTCTATCTATTCCCTCTCATTATCTTAAACACCTCTATCAAATTCCCTCTCAGGCTTCTATGTTCCAAGGAATAAAGACTTAATTTGCTCAATCTTTCCTTGTATTCCAGATGCTGAAACCCAAGCAAAATTTTTGTAAATCTTCTCTGCACTCTCTCTCTATCTTATTTAATATCCTTCCTATAAATCGGTGACCAGAACTGCACACAATACTCTAAATTTTGCCTCACCAATGCCTTGTACAGTTTCATCATTACTTCCCAACTCCTATATTCTATGCACTGATTTCTATAAGCAAGCATACTAAAGGATTCCTTCACCATCCTATCCACAAGCGCTCCTACCTTCAGGGAACAATGCACCATTATCCCTAGATCTTTCTGCTCCACTGCATTCTTCAATGCTCTCCCCTTTATCACAAAAATCTTCAATCCCTCAAATATTTGGGATAAGTAATGCACAAGCACAATTTTTTAAAGGTGGTTGCCTAGAACTTCAATTGGTTGCATATGTCAGCTTAAAATAATTGAAAATATATGTTTTTTTTTCCCTCAGTGACATGTGTTAGAGGCAGTTTCCAAGTTATTAGGCATGATTTCTAAAGTTCAACCTGGGACATCTGGATTGGAGTAAATGTAATGTCTCTGACATGCTTGATAGGTTGGAGAGATGAGAGGGAGTTGTTTGGTATTGGAGCATTGCAGGGGAACTATTTGGAGTGTTCATTGATGGTCATTCCCAGGATAACATTCTCTACTTGCTGGCTCTACAAACCCTCAATCCTGTGAATCCCCATTTCAGGCCATGGTCCTTCCCAATCTACAGGGCTTCTGGTCATGGTCCTCCCAATTTACATCTATTGCTGCAGACCCCTGATCTCTCTCCCTTGTCCCCACACTATCCATCACAAAGCCCCCAAGACAGGCCCCATATCTGCCTCATGGGTCATCTATCTCTTTGGTTTTTGATGCTCCTTCTTCTGAGTCACAGCACAGAAGATCTGTCGACACCGACGCACCTGCTGACATTTTTCCAGACCTCGATGAAGGGCTCAAGTCCAAAATGTGAGTTATGTATCTTTATCCTTGCTCCATAAAGTACACGGTTTGACATGCTGAGTTTCTCCAGCATTGGGTTTTTAGATATGAAACAGCCTTTGGGTTGTGCATGAGTTCCTGGGACCAAGGACTGGATCAGTTGCTGCATTCCTCTTGTGCCTGATTCATCCTTTTGGCTGAACTCGGATTTAAAGGGAAGAATTTTTACAACCCAAAAGGTTTCATTACGTATGGCAGAATCTGAATGCACAGCAGCTAAAATAGTACACTCTCTGCCCTTTGTGGTACAGTTCTGTTTGCTATATTTGTAAAAAAATCAATATCAAAGCCAACCTCTTTGTCAAAAAATACTCGCGTGTCAGCATTCGACAGCTCCACTTTTACATCGTCGGCAGCAGAAGCAAATTCTTTGCTTCCACAGGGAACCTGTTCATTTGGGAGATGTACACGGCCTTGCATCCTCCCTGAGTTTCTTGCAGTTCTGAACACAACGTAAATAGGATGCCATAGTGGTTAGTGAGGGATTACTTAAGGTAGTATGTGAGTGGAAAGAAAAAGGTTGAGAACCACTGGTATTTATGAATACTTATCCTGCTTACGTACAGTATATATATATATTGCTTGTCTGTATGTGTATTATGTCTGGTTGTGTGTCTCCATGTTTTGGATCAAGGACCGATGAACGCTGCTTCATCGGGTTGTAATTGTGCAATCAAATGACAATAAACTTGACAATTCAAACTGCACAGGAAATAACTAATCTCATAGATGAGCAGTTATTTCCTTCCAATGTGTAGGGGCCAGTCGTTGTTTATCACGCTTCTCCTTTCGATAATGAAAGGAACAGAGAGAAATTTTAATCTCACGTCTTCATTTTTGCTGCTCACGTCTGTGCCCTTGAACCCGGTGGAAAGCACATTCTGGCCCAGAGCAATCAGTAAAATCGCTTGGGTCTTCATCTGTTAAAGGCTGATCGGTGGCACAGTTGGGAGAAAGCAGGAAAGTTTCTGCTTGCCTCCTGCAACACCCAAAACAACTCATGAGGCCGGTCGTCGTCATTCAGCAGAGAGTCTGACAAGCAATAGCAAATAGGCAGAGTGAAATTGCACCAGGCTATGTGCAGGCGGAAGTGCGTGAAGTGACAACATCAATTGTGTTGCCAGACCTGTGCCAACTGTATGTCGTTGTATGTGGCTGTGTGTGTGCTCGTCTGGGAAGTCTTCATACAATCTGGATAGTTCTGACAATGAGAGTGACGTTAGGTAACTTTATGTACTTGTGATGAGGCAATGGATTTACTGCAACTGAATGGTGATAATTCTCAAGTCAAATATATCATCAGTGATGCGACCCATATTATAATAACATGGAAGATGAGCTGGGGCCTGAGAGTATTATTTTATTGGCAATATAAGGTATTAAAACTACATTTAATAATAATATGCCAAATGTTTAAGGTTTTGAGATGACTTTATCCTTACAGAGTTAAAACCCTTTACCAAGTTATAGGAAAGGTGAATCCTGTGGGCGTTGGAGAGAGTTAAGGGGAAAACTGCATGGTACACATTTAAGGACTCTTACTTTTGTACTTCATTGATTTTTCTCTCTCTGTATTGCACGGTCAGTTTGTTGCACTATCAATAAGTGAAAATTCCGCCTCGCCTGCAGGTAAGAGAATGTGATGTCATGTAAGTACTCTGACAATAAATATGAAGTTGAACTTTGATAAAGCCGAAGGCTTTGGGCTTTGAGGTGATTTTATCCTTACAGCGTTAAAGGCCTTTATCATGTTATATGACCAGGGAATTATGTGGCAGTGATTGTGTTGGAAAGGGTTAGGGGAAAAGTACATGATACACATCTGCTTCGGTAATCGACACCTCCTGCCAAGGTATAGCAGATCTCAGACTGCCATGTGTCTGGAGCCAAGAGACGTTGTGAACAGACTGGAGAGCAAGCAAAACAAGGAAGACTGCAGACGCTGGGGTCGAGGGCAGCACATCAAAGTTCTGCAGGACACGCCGCTTCCACGAGAAGTAAAGGGCAATCAGGGTGTCAGGGAATCTCGACGGACGGCTCAGGCCCAAAACATCAACTGTCCTTTACTTCCTATGAATGCTGCAGGACCTGCTGAGTTTATCCAGCACTTTTGTGGAGGACAGGAAGCTGTGCTTTTCATTCAATCCCCAAAAGAAGATGTTCGCTAAAAGTACAAGTGCAAAATTACAGCAAACTTGCAAAAGAAATGGATTGCATCATGTGAGCATATCTGCAGATGAGGCATTAGAATGATCAGCAATGAAAATTCTACACCCCTGTAAATTGCCATGGTTTCCTTTAAAATACATGTTTAGTACCTTGCCTGAAGGATATGATACAAAATGCAAAAACCTCAAAGAATCCTTAGGATGCTGTAGGTTTTGCAGTGAAGTATAAACAACATGTATAATTTCTCATTCTATCGTGAAAGCCTGGTCTGGTCTGGGCAACAACATGACTGACTGGTCGACAGGACTGGTTATGAAGTGGACCAGACCAACGTGAACATCTGCCGTACCTTTCGTCTCTACCGTGGAGGATTTTAAATCCTGTCGGCCCACTCTTCCGGCTGGAGATCAGCATACAGTGTGAGTAGTCACGTACAGGAGGAAGGATGAGAAGAGGGAAACAAAATTAGTGACAGGAAAGTTTAGCTTGTACATAAAATAAAGGTTGTACTTGCACACAATGAACACAAGACTGGAAATGACCATTTAATCGTTGAATACCCACAGGAACACACAATCTGTCATTTCATGGTAATGAGGGACCTGTCTACATTTAGCACAGAGCCGCTACACAGCATTTCAGATCACTTTTCAATGAGATTCATTTAAATATATTTGTTGAAAATGAAGATTCATGTCACACACTCCCTACAATCCAATAATACTAATTTCATTTGGTGCTTTACAAGGAAGTCCAGAGTTTTCTTTGCTGGAAAGTTCAACAGCTTAAACTATTAACAATGATTTCTCTTATTTAAAAAAACTTCCTCCCTTCAGGTCTTGAAAATGCATGTCTTTGTAATGCGGGCCTTGTTATAACAAGGTGAACGTAAACTAGGCTAATCATAAAACTTAACCTATTTATAGATAATTATTTTATTTTCCCTCCAATGTATACATTTCAACTCGCCTTACAATTCTCTAAATTTTCTCTCAGACTAATGACTTCTCTCTGCAATACCATCCATGCCCCTACAAAACTTAAAAGGATTCCCCAATCTGGGAAATCAATATAAATCTTTAGATTGTAAAAACAACTACAATCCAACAACTATGTGAATGATACGTTTGCCCCATATGTT
Source organism: Narcine bancroftii (assembly GCF_036971445.1). Classification (NCBI taxonomy): domain Eukaryota; kingdom Metazoa; phylum Chordata; class Chondrichthyes; order Torpediniformes; family Narcinidae; genus Narcine; species Narcine bancroftii. The sequence goes on along the minus strand of NC_091471.1, from coordinate 300,723,677 downwards.
CGTTTATCAAATGTTGTAAGTTTGCATAGATTTAATATATTTGTAGTGACAGACCATCTAACCTTAAGTGCCACATGGGTGAGCTGAAAGATCACAGTCTGGTTGTTTCTGCCGACCTTTGAAGAAAAATACACCTAATCTTTACAGTTATTTGGAAAACAAGAATTTATTGCTGCTCAGGTAAACCCGGAGACCATCCGTACATATGCTCAGGCTTTCAATAACCTGCCAATGCGTGACAGTCACCTGGTGAGCAGATTTGAAGATGAGATGCCGCTTCTGCACGTTTTGGAATGGTTACTTCATTGTGCGTAGACAGTGTTGGTCGATCATTTAGGAGACGGGCAGCAAGTGAATGCTTTTCCTTGTACGTGAGTACATTGTGATCATTTACATTTGATTCTAATTTAAAGATTAGCCAACCTGAAAAGACGGGATAACTATTTAACACTTGGGTCTCCAAACCCGCTTTCTTTCACAGGCCCTACTTGGACTCATTTTGCTATGTGCCTTTCCTCGTTGGTTAATTTTGTGAAGAAGGCTTGAAGTGAGCATTTCCTATTCAAGGCATTGACCCGGGATCACTGTACATCTCCCCTGGTGACCCCTGCATCACTGTACATCTCCCCTAGTGACCCTGGGGTCACCATACATCTCCCCCAGTGACCCTAGGGTTCCCATACATCAGACAAAAATCCAGAGTACTGTCACAGATGCCAGTGAATGAGAAGCAGCTTCACACTGATTGCTATTCTCTTTGTCCTCAACAAACTGAAACTACGATGTTCCAGATAGCGTATTTATCCCTGGTGTTCAAATCACTTTCACAATTGGGCACATGTTCCATTCTTTGTCAAAGAACCACCAACAAGAATTTGCCCTCTTTTGGTGACAACTGCTTCACTTATTTGAGACATTGTGGAAAAACTGAAAATCTGGTGATAGGATATTATCCCTCAAATATTTGACTTAATTTAAACTTAAAATTTAGACAATACAGCTCTGTAACAGGTTCTTCCAGCCCACAAACTCATGCCATCCAAATACCCCAATTAACCTACAACCCCGATATGTTTTGAAGGGTGGGTGGAAACCGGAGCACTTGGAGGAAATCCATGCAGACATGGGGAGAACGTACACAAGACAGCGTGGGATTCGAACCCTGGTCACTGGTGCTGTAATAGTGTTGCGCTAACCGTACTGTCCTTTGGTGACCGTGACAGGACGCAATGTTTGTTCCTTTTCAAAGTTTATATTCCTCATTTTGATATTATATTAAAATCCCACTTATTAGAAAAGAATGAATGTCAAAAAGTCAAAAGAAGTATCAGAAAGAAATTGAAATAGAGATGCAAGGAATTTGCATAATGGTCACACTCAGTTTGTTTCCCAGGATACGCTCTTACTATAATTTCTCACTCTTGCTAATTAATCCAGCTGATCTACATTAACCTGATGCAAACATGAATGGTTTCTTCCTGTATTTTAAAGACTTCAAATGATTCCACCATTTTTCACTGCAAGCAAATTCAGTGCTGTTCAACATATTCTGGTGTTGTTCTTGGCTTGGAACAGTCTGGACGTAGTCAGGGAGAGAGCACAGAAACAGCCATTCCGCCCATCAAGTCACTGACCATCCACCCATTTTATTGTCTCCACATTCTCATCTCCTCTCCACCCCCACTCCAGGCTGCAGTGGTCAATTAACTGGTTTCACTTGGCTCTTGCTTAACCTTTTGGGATGTGGGAGGTCACCGGGACAACCAGAGGGAGAATTCAACACAGACGGCTCCCAACATCAGGAATGAACCTGCGGCTGTGACCCTGTGACCCAGCAGACCGAATCACTGGGCTGCACATCTTTAACACATGATCTTGAGGCATCCTTCTGACAAGGCCTCACTAACCGTAGACTTGTTTTACCAAAATTCCATAGTAATAATAAACTTTTCACCACAAAAGAAAAACATGATTTCTCATTCTCCCTGTATTGTTTGTTGACGAGTTGCCAGAGAGCTATTTTGTTGGCACCATCTCAAGAAGGATACATAATTCAGAAAAGGTGCTAATGAAATATTATCCAGCCCTTCGATCATAGAATTTTTTTTTCAGGGGATCTGTTATTAAAATATTGTGACAGTATCACTCCACCGGTCAATAATGCTAGACTGAGGTATAGCTCAAAAGCCACATTTTAAGTAGAGAATCGGAGGGGGGGGAGGGTCTTCCTATATAGAGTCATCCTGTACACTGGTATATACTGTCAATTGCTCCCTATCAAATTAAAGGGATGAAAGATGAAGAGTGGGAGGTTACAAGATATTGGTGTGACCACATTGAGAGGTCTGTGCGCATTTATCACCCCTCTCCTTTTGGAAGGATGTCATTATGCAGGTAAGGGTACGGAACAGATTCAGAGTCATGTTACTAGGACGAGAAGGCATTATTAAGAGAGACAGAAACATTTATTTTTCCTCTGGAACGTAGGAGGCTGAGGGCTGAGAGGTGTCTTTTCCCAGGGTAGGGGACTCGGGAGTCTAACATTAGAGGGCAAGGTTTTAGGCAAGAGGGGAAAGACATAAAAGTGACTTGAAGGAAAACTTACTTGCAGAGGGTAGCAGGTACTTGGAATGAGTGTCAGGTGGAATTACACTTTTTAAAAAAGGTACATGGATAGGAAAGGTTCAGGGTGGTATTGATCAAACACAAAGAATGGTGTTGACGAAGGGTCTAGCCGTGAAATGTTAACAATTCTTTATCTGCCACTGATGCTCCCCAACTCGCTGAGTTGGCCAGCAGAGATCTTTGCTCCAGATCCCAGCATACACCATCTCTCTTGGGTGTCCAATTTTTAATGACATTTTCGCAAGCTATTCTCAATGGGGGCCCGACAGCCTGCCTGTGGGCCACAGCACAAAGCTTTGTTTTCTTTCAACTCGGTTAACATAAAGATTTTAATTTTTTTTTAATGTAGTCGGTAGGAGAGAAGTATGGAAGAAACCAAAACTTGACTGCTTCACAGGGAAAGGGGCCCGGAAACTTTGAGCAGAGTCCTAAGGGAGCCATAGCCAAAAAGAGGATAAGAATGCCTGCAATAAGCTTCACAATAAAAGACCATGTTTTATTTCACTTCCCTCAGATTAATGGGTTCGAAGATTCTCTCAGTGGAGCACTGTGATCTTTAAGCTCAACCACAGCTATAATTGATTGTTCACACATTATTTACAGGAAATGCATTTTTAAAGTTTTACAAATGATTTTTCCCTTTCGCGGACACAGCTACGGCTAAAACAAATCAGATAAACCCACGGGATTTTCCATTTAAGAGTATAGGTGATGTTCATATCCTACTTGAATCTGAAGGTGTTGGGACTCTCCCTATGAATGTATCTGTCCCCAAGGTCAGAGAAACCATTTTCGAAGCTGGTTTCAGCAACTGTTACAAACAAAATGGCTGATCCACAATCCGGCTTTTGCCAGTGCCATATTCCAGCTTCTTGCTAATAAGACTGAGGAGTGGAATTAGGCCATTCAGCCCATCGAGTCCACCCTGCCATTTCAGGGCGGTTAACTGAACTAACGCATTCCTCTGGTGGGGTGAGAACTACTTATTTTGAGTTTGATTTCAGATTTCGATGAGAGTCTCAGAATTCAGACATTTCATGCTTAGAATGTAGCATGAATTCCATGTAGGTTTTTATCCTGATGTTTCCACTTATTAGTTTTGGCATGGATATTAGCCCAAGATGATGCCGTGCATGGACAAGTGTGCGTAATATCACCATGGAGATGAACAACTTCCTTAGCAACGCCAGCAGCATACATTCTATGACCAGCCATCCTGAAGAACACTGAGGGTATGAACAAATTGGAGGTTCACCCATTATCAAAACCAGCCCACCAGTGATAATAATATCACAGAGACTAAAATGCTTCAAAACTAATAGGTCAACATACTGGTTGGACAATTATGCTGAACATTGTCTAACCAACCGCTGAATCTTTATCTTTAACAACACAAAAAAAAAATGGCATGGCAAAAGGTTGCAGCTTCAGCTATTTATTTAACAATATTTAATTTTTTAAATATACGTACTGCATATGAATCATTTGTCTGTAAGTGTGTTATATCTGTATGTGTCTGAACATTTTTGCACTGAGGACTGGAGAATACAGTTTCGTCAGGTTGTACTTGTACAGTTGGATGACAATAAATTTGAACTTGATCAGGGAGTCTGAGATAGTGGATGGGTAACCACTCCATAGTCACGATTAAAGACTTCCTGGATGGACAACTAAGCTCATTGCTATCAGAGGGATTATTTGAAATGGAACGTTATGCCTCAAACCCCTGTGAAAATGAAGGGCTCAATCAGTGGGCCCCCTTGGCATGGATAGCGGAGTGGTTAGCGCAACGCTGTTACAGCGCCAGCGATTAGGACTGGGGTTTGAATTCCGCGCTATCTGTAAGGAGTCTGTACGTTCTCCCCTTGTCTGTGTGGATTTCTTCCAGGGGTCCCAGTTTCCTCCCACCACCCACTGGAGGTCAATTGGGTGTAATTGGGCAGCATGAGCGCATGGGCTGAAGTGGCCTATAACCGTGCGGTATGTCTAAATTTAAATTGAAAATAGAAGAAAAGATTACAAATAATTTTTCATTGGATATTATAAATAAGATCCCTTGTTTGAATTCCTTTGACTTGAGGAACCTGATTAGGCAGAGTTACTGAGCCCAAATTAGTGAGGCAAATAAATCTGTTGAAATCGAGAAAGGCAGAATTGTTTCTGTTTGTTAGGTGAATGCCTTCAGCCTGTGGACTCGTGTTTGTGAACTGGGGCATTAAGAATCAGAATCAGAATTTATTTTTTTGCGGCAGCATTGGGAGTTACATTTAAAAAAATGAATAAATTAGTTATAAAGAAGAGAAAGGCGAGGTAGTGTCTGTGGTGCATTGTCCATTCAGAAATCTGATGGCCGAGGGGAAGAAGCTGTTTTTGGGTGTTCACCTTCAGGCTCCTGCACCTCTTCCATTTGTGGACTTTGATTAAGGTGACGCAGTGATCTTAAGCCTTCTGCTTCACATTGTGAGTTTCCCTGCGCTGACAAACATTCACTACGTTACAGTATTCAAAAGGCATTTGGACAGATGCGTGTATTAGAAGGGCTTTGGAGCACTTGGATCAAATGGAAGCGAATGGCTCTCGTCCAGAACGCTAACTTGGTCAGGGGACTGAGTACAAGAGTTGGTTTGAAGGGCATGTTTACTGATTAATGTGAATCCTAGTAGTTGCAAGAACTGACTGTAGCAACAAAGTTGCTTTGGAAGACTGGGGAGCTAATGGTTAAGTGGAAGTACTTAACAAATGCAAAGTACCAAGCCAGGTTTCCAGAGCTTGTGCCCAGTTAGAAGGTGCTCATAAAATTTAGTGTATTTAAGTCACTGCTACCCAGCCCTCTTTGCCTTTGTCTCTCTTCCTCCATTGCTCAATCACTTATGCAACTCTCCCTATCTCCAGCAACACTCTGGTGTCAGAAAGGAAATGAGAAAAGAAACTTGTGGATTTATATAGTGCCTTGCCTCACTTTAGATTGCCTCAGAGCACTCACAACAAATAACGTACTTTCACCGTTTACTCGCTGTGGCAATGAAAAAAATGACCTAGTTAATCTGCAAACAGCAAGCTCTGACAAATAGCAACGGGGCAATGACCAGGTAACTTCCCTGCGTGTTGGTTGATGGATCTATTTTCAACAACAGGCCTCAAGGAAACATTTCCATGATATCCCTCAAGTTGTTTAAACCACACAGGCACAGCTTTAGTTCTGCATTTTCTCTAAAAGATGCAAAAAAAAAGGAGTATCAGAGAATAGCAGGAAATTAGCATCAGAAAACAAATATTCTGATCAGTCACCAAACTGGTCTACATAGCCAATACCATCCCAGAATCAATAATTTAATTTATCAATGCTAATTTATCAATCAATAGGCTCCTTCTCCCTCCCCACCCCACCATTGATGGGATTACCTGGGATTGTTGTCTAAAGGGAGCTCGCCAAATAATTGAGGACTGTCTCCACCCTATACACCCAGCTTTCAGCTGCTCCGATTGGGAAAGAGATACAGGAGTATCAGAGTCAGAACCACCAGGCTGAGACATTGCTAATGACTGATGAACAGCTCATACAAACTCTCTGTGACTCATTGATGTATTTAATAATAAATGTATTTACTTCAATATTTGTATACAAGTACTGTGTCTGCATGTGTGTTTGCAATGTGTTGCACTGAGGACCAGAAAATGCTGTTTTACTGGCTTGCACTTGTACAATCAAATGATAAATAAACTTGAACTTAAAATGATGTAAAACAGTAAAAATAGATCTCCTATTATCACCCTATTGCAATAAAAGTGGATTTAATGATATTTCTTTAATAATTGCAATGTAAAACTCTACGTGACAATCTGTGGCCACAGCAAACATTCCCAGAGACCTGACAATGGAAAGTGCTTTACACAACAAAGGGCTTTCTAACATGTGATGTAATCTTTAAAATTTCTCAGTGTTGCAATTGGCTCTCAGTTTGCATTCACTCAAGCAGCCAGCTATTTGTGAGCCTCAGTTTTAAATTTGTTGGGCGATGACTAACTACTGGTTATATCATTGAGCACCATCAGGTTCAGGAACAGCTGCTCCCCCTCCACCATCAGACCCCTGGACAACAAACTCAATCAGGGACTCGTTTAAGGACTCTTAGTTTTGCACTTCATTGAACATTTTTTTTCTCTCTGCATTACACAGTCAGTTTATTTACATTTCTTTTATTTGTTTACATATGTGTTATCTTGAGTATAAATTTTGAATGACCAATAAATGGTAATTCTGCCTGGCCCACAGGAAAAAGAATCTCAAGGTTGTATGTGATGACATGTATGGACTCTGACAATAAATCTGAAATCTCCCTTTGATCCACATTGATGGGCTGAATAAACCTTCACTAAAATTATGAAGTCGGAAATATTCATGCCTAGCATATATCCCGAAAGTTGCATTCTACTTTCATTCTTTTGTTGCTTTCAACTTTTCTTCTGTCTGGAGAGCAAGCTGATTCTTAAAAAGATTCACAGAGATTAAAGTTCAAAACAAACATTAGCTCTCTTTGAAGTGATCACCCTTGAAAATATCAGTTTCTCATCCAAGGAAAGAAGTGCTTGGGAAGCAAAGTCCTTCCCTGAATCCAGGGTCCCCGATCTTCACCTGTGATGTGGTGAATGCAGGCTCGATAGTGTGTTTTAAAAATAAATTGGATAGGTACGTGACTGGGAGAGGCCTGGAGGGTTATGGAATGGGAGCAGGTCAATGGGACTAGGGAGATGATGGTCAGTACAGACTCGAGGGACCAAATGGCCTGTTTTCTGTGCTGTAGCATTCTATAGAACAACATTACACACCTGCAGACTGAAAAGTGGAAAAAAATCATACGCGTTTCTGTCTCCCTCCAGCTTCTCTTTCGGATCAGAATGCTTCAATTTATTGTCATTGGAGTTCTGGAGAAACACAATTCTGTACTAAGGCCATAGAATTAAAGCACTTTTGGTCTCACATCCCATGTTGAATTTTACTTGGTTAACGGAGGGCAGTGGGTTCTCAGTTGATCAATGGTAAAACTAGACCAACTGAGATGCATCACTTCCATCAAGTCGTGGGGAACTATTTTGCTGGGCTCTGCAGATACCTCTAAAGAAACATCTTTCTTTCTGACAATGAAGACTTGGATGTTTCACGTATGTCTTCATATGAGATTCTCTCTAATTAGACTTGATCTCTTGCTCTGTTTAATCCTCTTCTGCTAAATACAGTAACAACAGAATACTGAATACCATTTCAGTGCTGAAATAAGGAGAAGGGATAAAATTAAGTAAGTCCCCCAATACTAAGCAGGGACAAAAGTACAGGGAGATCGCAGATTACACGGGATTCAGGGTGAGCTGGCTGATTGGATTCAAAACTCTCTTGGAGCCAGAGGGTGGTAGTTCCTCATATTGGAGGCCAGTGACTAGTGATCGGCTGAACGATTCAGTACTAGGTCCCCTGTTGTTTGTCACCTATATGAATGATTTGGTTGAGAATCTATGTGGTGTGATTAGTAGGTTTGCGAATGACACCTCAATTGGTGGTGTAGTGGATAGTGAAGATCCAGATCAAATGGGAAAGTGGGCCAAGGAATGGCAGATGGAATTTACCTCAGGCAAGTGCCTGAGACCCAGAGTCCAAATCCATATACCTCTCAAGGTTGCCACACAGGTTGATAGGATAGTTAAGAAGGCCAATGAGATGCTGAGCTTCATTAGTCGGGGCAAGAGTCAGGAGAACACGTTGCAACTCTACACATCTCTCGGTGAGACCACATTTATAATATTGTGTTCAATTCTGGTCACCTCATTATAGGAAGGATGTGAAAGCTATGGAGATGGTCCAGAGGAGATTTACCAGGATTTTGCCTGGATTGGAAAATGTCTTCTGAGGTTAGCAGAGCTAGGATTTTTTTTCTTCAGAGCAAAGAAGGATGAAAGATGAATTAATAAAGGTCTTCAAGATTCTGAGAGGCATAGATAACAGTGCCATTTTCTCAGGGTGGGAGTAGCAAACACTAGAGGACATCTGTACAAAGTGAATGGAGGAAAGATTAAGGGAGACATCAGGGTTAAGTTTTTTAAAACAGAGAGTTGTGGGTGCCTGGAATGCCTTGGCAGGGGTGGTGGTGGAGGCTGAAACATTAGGGCCGTTTAAGAGACTCTTAGACAGGTTCATGGATGAAATAAAAATAGAAGGTTATGCGGTAGGAAGGGTTTAGTTTATTTTGGTAGAAATATGTAGGTTGGCACAACATAAAGGGCTGAAAGCCTGTACTCTGCTGTACTGTTCTATGTCAAATATTCTGTATACATAGTTCCCTGAAAGTGGTGACTCCGGTAGACAGGGAAGTGAAGAAGGCAATTAGCACACTTGCCTTTGGTGGTCAGGGCACTGAGTACAAGAGTTGGGATGTCATGTTGCAGCTGTACAAAATGTTGGTGAGATCACGCTTGAGGTATTGTGCCTAGTTCTGGTCATCCATTAATGGGAAAGATATTATGGGCTGGAAAGTGTGCAGAAAAGATTTAGAAGCATGTTGCTAGGAATAGACACAGCTTGAGTTATAAGGAGAGACAGGATGGGGAGGGGGTGTTTTCCCTGGATCATAGGCTGCTGATGGGTGGAGAGTTCTAGAGAATCATGAGGTTAATGGTGGTGGTGGGTGCATGGAACCAGCTACCTGAGAAAGTGGTCAAGACAGATATAATTACAATCTTTAAAGGACATTTAGATAGGAAAGGTTCAGAGAAAAATGGATCAAATATAAGCAAATGGGACAAGCTCATGTAGACACCAGGATGGCATAGACTAGTTGGGCAGAAGGGCCTGTTTCCATGCTATTTAACTATAACAATGATTCCAAACCATCATGTGGCTTACTAAAAAATAACCTTCACTTTGCAAGTGTGGCGCATTTACATTGAGATAGAAATGTCTTTCCCTTAATAATATGTCAGCAATTAAAGATTGATTAGCATAGATCTTGATGTTCAATTCGCATGTAAATCACACCTCTGATGGGATCGGTTGCTTGAAATGGGAGCGAGGCAATTGTTCAGTAACTCTTGAATAGCACGAGTTAATGGTAATTTATAATAAACTATCTACTCACATTATTAGGCTCAATAACTCTTTCATATTTACAGTGAACGACATTGAAAGAATTGAAAATGCGTGCTAGCTTTAAAGCGGCCACAGTTTGTATAACCCAGAATAGTACAGAATTTGTCTCTGGAAAAAAAAAATCAGCTATATACTTAATAGGAGTGTGCTTCTATTTAAAAAAAATACACATGTTTGCAGTGCCAGATGCAGATGAAGGAATTTGTAAATACAATGTCTGGCAAATTCAGACTCGGTAGTACCTGAGGATCTGCTTTACAACACCAGTGGCAACTCCTGAAGACTTCTTTGCATTGCGAGATCGTGTAGACACTGTGTGGGGAGGAGAGATTTCAGGTGACAGAAGAAAAATAGGTGGAGCCAAAATAAATGCCTAACAGTTGACTATTGCTGTGTTATTTTAGTACCTTGGGTAAATGTTATCCCAACTAAATTACCGGTATACACTATATTGCCAAGCTTCGATGAACTAGAACACATGCATTTATTGTGGATAGCAACAGACCAAGGGTTATTCTGCTACGTCACAGTGGTTCTCAACTTTTTTTTCCCCCAGTAACATACCACCTTAAGTAATCCCATCCTATGCCATTGGCGCTCTGTGGTTAGTAAGGGATTACTTAAGATGTTATGTGAGTGGAAAGAAAAAGGCCAAGAACCACTGTACTAGGAAGAGAAAACAAGAGTGAGCAGAGGGAATCTCGAGCTGGTGAAGTGAAGGTTGGAACACATGCTCGGGTTGGGTGGGCCCTTTCTTGAGAAAATATTAATTCATCTTCAACTGCCACAATTTGGTACAACACATTATACAAATCTATTGACTTATTTTGCCTTTCAGTCTTCACCCTGTCCAAAATTTAGATTAGAACCAATTGTAATTAGATCAACATTAAATGTAAAGCCAAATACATTCCAGCTGCTACAGTTCTACCTTATTTTTTGTTTGACACTGTAAGTTTCTTGCAAGTGATGTCAGAGGTGCAAATCAACAACATACTGTGGCTGCTTTTACTTGATTTACCTGAATGGTTCCACTATCCTGTAACCAGCTATCGCACTTCTTTCTCTTTAAGCTTGTATCATTCTGAAGCAAGGCAATTTGGAAGATTGTTATGTTTATTTTAAGTTTTTCTACCAAGGAATGCTGTTACTGATCCTCAACAGCTTCTACAGGTGCACCATCGAAAGCAGACTTGCTGGATGCATCATTAGGCATCTTTTATGGTGAAACCCTGCATTAAAGGCAGCTCGTTAAAAAAAAAAACAGGCGATTTATGGTGACAACCTATAATGCCGATCTTGCATTGCCTTTGTGGAGAGCAGAGTCGGAGTCAGCTTCCAGAGCCAAGGGAGGCAGGGAGAGGGGTGAAGTAGCGCCGTCCGCCAACGTGACGTCAAACATACGCAGCAGGAAATGAAAGCACCGAGTTCGCAGATGGGACCAGTATTGAGTTTACTTTATTGACCTGCTGAGTTTCTCCAGCATTGTGTGTTTTCACTTTAAAAATCCTGATTGGGTCGCGGGCTGACGACGTCATCGTGATGTCATCAGTCCTCCTCCTCAGCGGCATTCATTTTATGGAGGAGGTGGAGCGGATACACTCCACCTCTAAGTTTAGCCCCCTAGACTGATGGATGCTGGAGCATATTCCAGCAGTCCATCTGCTGGAATGACTTTTTTATGGAGGTGAGCAGAGTAATGTAAACACGGAGAATTTTTACATTTAACCTTTTTTTCTCTATAAAATGTGGGAGAGGAGCTGCTTGGCTCAAAATTGGAAGAAGGTGGTGAATACAGGTCAGAATTCCCTCCCCTCTATGGAATCCATCTATATCTCCCCATGTTCAGAAAAGGCCCCCAATATTCTGAAGCACTTATCCCACCTCAGACACATTCTCTTCTTCCCTTCTCCTATCAGGGAGAAAGCTCAAGAGTGTGAAAGCAACATATCAATGGGGCTTAAAGACAGTTTCTTCCCCACAGCCATCAGGCTCTTAAATGAACCCCCCCTCCCCCAGCAGTGGTACCATGCTGCTCTTGCTGGTTTGCTCATTATATCGTTCTATGAATGTAAGAGATAAAACCTGTTATGCTGCTTCCAGAAGAGCCTTTCTTGTTGTAATAGGTATAATGTTAAAAATAAGCTTAAACTTAAAACACAATGTTTTTTTTTACAAAGGATTGTAAGTATTCACACTGCCATTTATAGTTTCCACTTTACTCGTGAAAAGAATTATAAATCTGAGAGGAAACCAATGACCAGTTTAAATATCAGTGAATCAAATATTATTTAACAAAAATTACCATCTGCCATGCCCTTTCTAAATGTCCCAAACAGATAGAACCATAGAACATTACAGCACAGAAACAGGTCCTTCAGCTCTTCTAGTCTGTGCCAAACTATTTTTCTGCCTGGTCCTGTTAACCTGCGTCCATACCTCTCCCATCCATGTACCTATCAAAATTCTTTTTAAATGTTAAAATTGAGCCTGCATTCACCATTTCAACTGGCAGCTCATTCCACACTCCCACCATTCTCTGTGTGAAGAAATTCCCCCTCATGTTCCCCCTTTCACCCTTAACCCATGTCCTCTGGTTTCTATCTCACCGAACCTCACTGGAAAAAAGACTATACCCTTCATAATTTTAAATACCTCTAATATATCTTCCCTTATTCATCTATGCCCCAGGAATAACCTGTTTAACCTTTCCCTGTAACACTACCGATTCCATGTGGGTTAAGTGGCTAATTTAGAGGGTCTGTTCCCAGTGTGGAACATCCCAACCTGGCAGGATGAGTTAAATTCAACCAGGCTCTGACACTTGGTATATTACATATTTGGCCTCACCAATGTCTTATACAACTTTACCATTAACATGCCAACTCCTAGACTCAGTACTTTGATTTATAATGGCCATACACCAAAAGTTCTCTTGACAGCCTTCTCCAAATATGACACTACTTTCAAGGAATTATATATCTGTATTCCCAGATCCCTGTCTGATACAGCACTCCTCAATGCCCTAACATTTAGAATGACCTAACTCTACTCCTAAGTCTTAATGTCTTATGATCTAAAAACTGTCAAATCCACAAGCTCAAAGAAGTTAAAATTTGGGCCTTTTGACATAACAATTTCCATATAATGAGGTGTACAATAAATCGACGCCCAAAAAACAGTTACAAAATCAGAAGAACAATTTCAGGAACTACCATTATAACTGCAGATATTCATCTTTGTAAAGAACTGTAACATGGAAGCATGAATTGGGAGGATTACAGCTTCCTAATTTTAAGAATTATTATAAAGCAGCTCAAAAGAGATTTCTTACTTCTTTCTTTGAAGGAGAGAAAAAACCAGCATGGGTTAAAATAGAATTGGGGAAAAAAATAGGAAAGAGAGCAACTGAAGAGTTTATATATAAAGTGACATTCAAAATTAATGGTTGGTGAAAAAGAAACACCATTGTTGAAACACTTAATTAATGTTTGGAATAAGATAAATGATGAAATTGGAATTAAGTGAGGTATGTTTCCTAAGACTCTGTTATTTCAAAATTATCTTATTCCTTTTTCAAAGAATAACCAGTTTTTAAGTATTTAATCCCATAACCGGAGTTTATAAATCTAAACAAAGATTTGAATATCATAATTAATGAACAAAGATGGTCAGAACTATGCCGAGATTGCATTAATACTATTAATGTAAGGTATAGATTAGTTCAGTATAATATTTTACATCAGTTATATCGTACACCACAGAAAATGAATAGAATGCAATCGGACATATTGGTTCAATGTTTTAGATGTGGTCTAGAGGAGGGGACTTTCTTGCATTCAACATGGTCATGTTCCAAAGTAAGGCAATTTTGGGTGGATTTAGGGAACTTTTTAGAACAGGTTACCAATTTTGCATTTACACAATATGTTGCATTTCCAGATCTATTTTTATTGGGGAATATACAAGGAATGAGACCCAAACTGAAGTTATCAATATATCAAGTAGAATTTGTTACAATTGCACTAACAGTAGAAAGAAAATGCATTGCAACGACTTGGAAATCAGAATCACATTTGGGTATGGAAAGATGGAATGTGGAAATTTAGAGTTGTATTCCTTTAGAGAAAATTACATACAATTTGAAAAATAAATAAGGTATATTTTTGAAAATATGACACCCATATTCCCTTGAGCCCTGTTGAACTCTAAATTGATTATTTAGAAGATTGGTTAACGTTCTGTACATCTCAGAGCAATCCTTGAATATTTTCCTTTCTTTTTCTTTTTTTATAGTTTATTATTGTACTTTTAAATAAATTCTTTATGGGGGGTGGTGGCAATGGGGGAGTATAAGGGAAGGGGGGATTATAATTATTGTCTAGTGTAATTTTTGAGTTTTATTGCTGTTGAATTAACTAATTACTATCTACATGTATGGAAAATTTAAATAAAATATTCAAAACAAAAAGAACCAATAACTGACTGGTACAATCAATAAAGGATAAATAAAATTGAAATGAATACCTTTATTCAGAACTCGCAAATTTGGAATTTTTAACCCTTTGAAGCAAAGATTCTTTTGGCAAGCAAGCGTTTGGGAATCAGGCAGAAACGAAAGCAAGAGAGGAATTCAGCCATCATCCTATTAAGAGGCAGAATAAGTTTGAGAGATGTATGGGTGAATCCTATTTCCATGTTTTATGTGTCTATAACAAATATTTTTTGCTACAAAACAAATATTCCTGTATTGTTGTTTTTCTTCCTTAAAGAACTATGGAAAACTAAATTTCATAGATCTCAAATATTCTCAATTTTTTTTATCTGCAACATCTCCGTATTGCACTCTGTCTCTTTTCCCTTCCTCTTGTAAAATACCTTGACAAAACTTGCTTGATTAAAGATGAACAAACAAAAGCTGTTTATTCTATGTTGCTAGAGTAGCGAAGGAGAAAGAAGGCATTGAAAGGAAAGTACTTTCTTGTTAAAATTAAGTGGCTTTGTACCTTCATTGTGGGCAGATAGTTGGACTCACTATTGCTTCCAATAATACAAGATGCAAGAGCCCCAACACCTTGGAAATGGCAAGAATTTGTCAACAAAATCAAGAATACTTACTTCACTGATGTCCATAGAAGAGAAAGGAAAAGCAACGTCATTGTTTCCTCCCAGCAGAATGTGTGAGTAAATGTATTTACATCAAGACAGCACATCTAAGCTAAGAACCTGCCCCGTAGTTAAGAGCAAAGAAACAGCATGCCAACATAACGATGTCCTGCTGGTAAACTCTATACTTGAAGAGGTTACAAGTGCTGAGAGTTGCAGAACACC
This sequence comes from Narcine bancroftii, assembly GCF_036971445.1. NCBI lineage: Eukaryota > Metazoa > Chordata > Chondrichthyes > Torpediniformes > Narcinidae > Narcine > Narcine bancroftii. Next base: position 300,708,586 of record NC_091471.1, on the reverse strand, counting down.
TATTATTCAATTTAAGTTCAAATGTGATTTCTGACAAAGTATTTTAGCCAAACACTTCAAATTACAGACAGTGAATGTAAACATATAATTTTCTTAATAAAAACACAAAGGTGCTGGAGAAACTCAGCTGGTCTCAGAGCGTTCAGAGGAAGTAAAGATATATTACCGACATTTCGGGTCTGAACCCTTCCTCAAAGAACGAGTTTAAAAAAATGGAGACATATGTGTCTCTATAGAAGGTTGGGGAGAATGAGAGGGAGAGAGGTGCAGACCAACAGACAAAAGTGTTAATTGGATATTATAAGAGGACGGGAGAGAGGAAAGGTGAGAATTAATTAAGGCTCTGTGAAAGAAGACAAAGGAAAGAGAGGGAGAGCAAAGGAGACAGGGAGAAAGATGGTGGGGGGGGGGGGGAGGGTTCTAATGGAAGCCAGAGAGGTCGGTGTTAACGCCATCTAGTTGGAGGGTGCCCAGACACAATATGAGGTGTTGTTCCTCTAATTTGCGGGTTGTCCCAGACTGGCAGTGAGAAAAGGTATTAAAAATTAGTTTTCTTAAATACTTCAGAAAAAATATTGAAGCCAGACTTACTCACTGCCTAACTGTGGAATTACCAGGAAACTGAAAAACCTATTTCATACATTTTAATGGTATTTCACATTCAATAGGAGGACAAAAGCTAGCAATTCACAGTGATGTATTTTTAAAGTCATCTTAATGTTTTGAGCTTCTAATGAGAGACATTTAATTTTCATGTTATACAGATAACTCCCCGACCTACGATCTATACGACTTGTGCCCAGCCTATGGACCCCGGGATACTGACTGACAAGGTAAGCAAGGACCAGAATGTTGAAAGATTCACCAAGGTTGATCGAAAAATTCAGGAAGCTTACGATTAAAAAGAGATTTGCTTTAAAACCATGGGTGCAGGCTAAATTCCGACATGAGTCCATTTCATGATACGACTGATCCAAATTATGGACGTAGGTCAGGGAATTATCTGTAATATTAATTGCAGGATGGAATTTTCAAAATTTAAACTGCAAATTAGATGGGTTATGTGGGTCTATGGAGTTAGCTTCAAGTGTGGAGAAACACATAAGCTGCAGAGGAGACAACTGTTTACTTCAACAGATAGCATAGCGGCACAGTTAACATAGCATTACAGTGCCTGCAATCTGGATTCGAATCCAGCGCTGTTTGTAAGGAATTTTATATTCTCCCTGTGTCTGCATGGATTTCCTCCAGGTTCAGCGGTGTCCTCCCATCCTTCAAAACATACCAGAAGTCTAGGTCAATTGGGTTTAATTGCAGCACATGCTCATTGTCCGAAAGGGCCTGTTAATGTGCTGTGTCTAAATTTAAAATTTAAACTTAAAATTAAGATCAACAGCAATGCTTCACGTCATAAATGGACAAAATTGAAGTTAACTCAACAAACTAACAATTTCCTAAAATGAAATAGTTTTAAGGAAAAGTGGTGTTCAGAAATAAAGGATCTCCTTTGACTGGTATTTCATGGAGACCCTGCAAATAGAACAGTACAGCATAGCACAGGCCCTTTGGCCTTTAGACCCTGCCTCCCACATAACCCTCCACTTTCAATTCCTCCATTTGCCTGTCTAGAAGTCTCTTGAAATTCACCAACGTACCTGCCTCCACCACTGACCCAGGGTGTGCATTCCACGCACTAACCACTCTCTGGGTAAAAAAACCTTCCTCTAATATCTCCCTTGAACTTCCCGCCCATTACCTTAAAGCTATGCCCTTTTGTATTGAGCAGTGGTGCCCTGGGAAGGAGGCACTGGCTATCCACTCTGTCTATTCCTCTTAATATCTTGTATACCTCCATCATGTCTCCTCTCATCCTCCTTCTCTCCAAAGAGTAAAGCATGCTCTCTAAACCAGGTAGCATCCTGGTAAATTTCCTCTGGACCTTTTCTAATGTTTCCATGTTTTTCCTATAATGAGGCAAACAGAACTGGACACAGTTCTCCAAGAGTGGTCTTACCAGAGTTTTGTAGAGCTGTATCATTACCTTGTGGCTCATAAACTCATTCGCTAGACTTATGAAAGCTAACACCCCATAAGCTTTCTTAACTACCCTGTCTACCCGTGAAGCAACTTTCAGGGATCTGTGCACATGGACTCCTCAGATCCCTCTGCTCTTCCAAGAATTCTGCCATTAACTTTCTTTTCTGCCTTGGAGTTTGTCTTTTTAAAGTGTCACACCTCACACTTCTCTGCATCCTACCAATGTCCCTCTGCAATCTTCTACAATCCTCTGCTCTATCCACAACACCACCAACCTTTGTGTCATCTGAAAACTTGCCAACCTACCCTTCTACTCCCTCATAAAAATCAAGAAAAGTAGGGGTGCCAGAACCGATCCTTGCAGGACTCCACTTGACACAACCCTCCAATCTGAATGTACTCCATCCACCACAGCCTTGTGCTTTCTACAGGCAAGCTAATTTTGAATCAAACTTGCTTGGATCCCATACCTTCTGACTTTCTGAATAAGCCTACATTTGGATTCTTGTCAAATGCCTTACTAAAATCCACATAGACCACATCCACCACACTACCCTTATTAATATGAACAGAAGGAGTCCAGCATTCAAATCCTTCCATTCTCTCACTGAGGCAGAGTTACTGAGGATCCTTTACTTCCCTTGGGATCCATCATTCAATTCAGTGGCATTTTGTAAACACACCAGCTTCTTTTTTTTATTATATACTTTCTAACTTGGCAACCAACCTCATGGACTGATTAAGATCAACCTGGTTGCCTTTTGGATTCTGTACAATGAATCCCAGTTAACGGTTCCATCTTCAGCCAAAGCTGTGGAACTTGTTACCATACAAGTCAAGCATACATTTAAAGCAGAGATTGATAGTTTCCTTATTAGTAAGGGTGTCAAAGGTTATGGGAGAAGGCAAAAGAATGGGGTTGAGAGGGAAAATTCATCAGCCATGATTCCAATGGAGGAGCAAGCTTAATGGGCTGAATTCTGCTCTTACATCTTATGCTTCCAGTATTTCCAAGAATTTTTTCAGGCCTGGTTTTATCAGGACTTGGTGGATGTACATTTCTTGTGCCTTTCATTTATAAGAGAGAATATTATTATGTCTGAGCAAGTTTCCATTCACAAAGGATTTTTGAATGCATTAGGCAAAGTAAACATGGGTAGACTGTAATTAGAAAATAATTCAAATAATGCATTCCCAGCCAAACATGCCTCCTGTACCATGGGCTTGTTGGACTTCAAAGTAGTGCTTGCTTTGAGATAATTGTCATTAACTTCCTAATACTCACAGGTAGAGAATGGAAATTATCCAATCGTATCCAGTAAAGAAGATAATAGAAGTAAGATGATTCACAAAGGAAATTAGTACATTTTGCTCCATTGTGAATAAAATCCCACAATTTAAATTGAGGCCTAAAAATGCCTCTTTGATAATTAACAATAATAAGCCATTTGAATTTTTTTTTTCCAATTAAGCAATTAGAGAAGATCAGCTGGAGATTGTAGTTTCATTTAGCAAGTATTTTTCATTGGAAGTTAGTGAGGTGAAGGCAAAATAGTTTAGCTGCATGTGGCTGGCATCTGTTTAAAGGACATGAAAAGCCATTCCAGCGGTTTTCTCAGTTGGGTTTGTTGCTTGAACAATACTTTATTTAAATGGAATGTATAGTTATCTAATAGTATTGGTGATAAATCCCAAGATAAATCCCATGTATTTCTTTAAAAAAAAATGTAGGATCATTTGTTAAATTTCATTGTGAAGTAGTAATTGTGGGTATCAAGCTTTTCCAGGTCAAAGGGTGCTTTCAAGATGGAGGATGATCACATTACAGATTTGTGAGTAGCTCAGAAATAATTTTACAGCCTGACTCCTATTGATTGCATAATAATGTAACAAGTTATACTTTGTTTAATGTAAGATAAATTACTGACCAAAATATTGTGGTTTGGTTTAGAACTTTGACTTGAAAAAATATTGTACTGATTGTTATATAAGTGAAAGAAGGTTGAAAGAGTGAGGTTTTGGATTTCATGTGTGAGGAAGGGATATTGTTGTGTTAGATACAGTATAACCCCTGGGAAGTAGTGCACAATAATCCCTCAGTAGATGCTCATTATCTACTGAGGGTTAGTTATGCACTGCCTCACAGGGGATATATTTAATTGGAGAATCTGCAAATTGGGTACTCTCTGTTAAATACAACCTTACACCCCATCTTCCTCCCCTACCCCCCCCCCCCCCATCTCCTTTCCTCTAGTTCATCTCCCTCTCTCTCCTTTCATAGAGCCAAAGCCAATTCTCACATTTCCCCTTATCATATCTAATTAACATCTTTTGTCTGTTGGTCTGGACTCCTCCCCCTCCCATTCTTCCCCCTTTCCATAATCTTTATTCGCATGCCTCCTGCATTTTGCTTTTATCTTGAAGAAATATTAAGGGTATTAAAGGTTACGGGGACGGGGTACGGGGTACTGAACTTTAAGATCAGCCATGATCTCATTGAATGGCGGAGCAGGCTCGAAGGGTCGAATGACCTACTCCTGCTCCTATCTTCTATGTTTCTATGTAAGTGCTCGGGCCCAAAATAGCAGTAATGTATCTACCTCCTAGGATGTTGCAAGACTGGTTGAATTCCTCCAACATTTCTGTGTGTTTTGGATATCTATGAGAAAAGGGTATTGGTGTGTTGGATATTACCCCTGAGACGTTGTACACAATGAATGTCTAACTGGCTAGAAATGCCTTTTCTGATTAATTAGTCCAAGGTTTGGAGGCCAGAGGTGAGAAAACCTTCTCAACAACTAAACATTGAGGCAAATAACCTGCTAAAATTAGTCAGAACCTTAGAAGAAAGAACTTACTCTTGATAGGGAGTTGGCAATGATAACGAAAGGGGGAAAAGCAGTAGTGAAACTGTTGTTCGATCTGGTTGGTCACTGAAAAAGAATGTTGCTGCAATTAGTCTGATCAATATGATATTGCGGTGAAACACAAAAGTCTGCAGAAGGTATGATTGTCATCGAAACACAAATGCTGGAGGAACTCAGCTGGTCTCACAGCATCCATTGGAGGTAAAGATGTATCCCTGATGTTCTGGGCCTGAAATGTTCATTATATATCTTTACCTCAGATGTTGTGACACAGGCTTAGCTTCTGCAGCATTTCTGTGTTTTGAGTGAGATATTGGAAAACATTCTCAAAGCCTTAAGAATTTTACTGCAAACCTTAATTCAATGAGAAAGTGGACGGATTCCGGTACGAAATGGGGTATCAAATGAATGGTGAAGTATTTCACACCTACTCGACTGAACTGAGGTGGTTGGTTGGAAATTATAAATCTGAGTGACTCCTTGGTTGCACAGAGAATATAGGGAGAAAAGCTGAGAGGAAGTGTCTGTTGAAGGAAACATCCTTGGATATGGGAAAGTCTGTCAAGTTCAGCAGTGCATGAGAGCTGACCAGAGCCAGAGTTCATGGGAATGGAAAGCAGTCAGTGCAATGGTGTTCATGCAGTTGAACAGAACTGCAGGAGGAGTAGGAGTTGCATGCTATTTGAAAGTGTTAAGGATTGTGTGATGGAGCAAATGTATACAGAGGTTATTGGAATTTTTGCAGAAATCATAGCAGGCAGGTTAGATTATGAGTTGATTAAAAAATTATTTATTCATTTAATGTAAACTTATTTGGAATATTGAAATGTTTTTAAGCAAATGTAAAAGGATTTGTCGACATCTTAATCTGTTCTCGTATCTTCCTCGTTAAGTGACTTAAAACAATTGATTGGTGTACTTTTCGACATCCAATAAGTTCATCTACTGCTGGATTGTTCAACTACATCAGACAACAGTTTTTTTTTCTAAAGGTTTGCTTCCTGAAAAAAAAAGTTGGGTATTATGATAGACAACTTCAAGCTAACACAAAGTTAATTACTGATTTACTGTATCACATAGGAAGTTGGAGAAACATAATGATGCTGACGTATTGGGTTAGTTCAACTGACTTAAAAATGTTTTGACGCTGAATATAGTTTGTACTGATGCTTCTCATGGCAGTGTCCAATAGTCAGCCAGCAATGATGGTTTTCAGTTGCCCTGATACTGCTTTTCTACGATCGCAATGTCCTGGTGAGACCTTTCACCATGTTCGTCCCTGACTGCACCAGGATCAGCAGGGAAGACGTCCAAGTGCAAATGCAGCAAATGAATCTTCAATGACGTGTTGGACTTCATGGTTTTGTATGCTTGAACCATGTTAAAAATATGACAGGAAATCCCCAAAATCAGTTGTATCTAGAGTACGGTATATGATAGGAAAACTTTAAGGTCATTCAGCAGCCCAAAATTCATAAATACACCCAAAAGTATTCAGGAAGCAAAATCTTAATTGTCCGGTATTATTTGTGGGGCTCATTATTGTTCCATATTTTTTTTACTGGTTCATAAGAAATGACGTGGCTTGAAATCATGACCTTGGCTGCTATGATTTACTATTTTCTTTGATCCTATCAAAGATTGGTCCTACATCCAGTTTAAAGACCTCATAATCTTCTCAAATGTGACTGACTGTAAAGCCAGCTTTTAGCACTTGGGTGATGTTTTATGCTCTTGCTATGATGACTGTAAGTTTAGGGTTGACAGCTCTTAGTCAGTTCTGCTTGGAATTTAGGAGAAGGGGAGGAAACATTGAAACATTTTGAATGTTGAAAGGCATGGACAGAGTTGATGTAGAAAGATTGTTTCCCATGGTGGGAAATTCTAAGAGGGCACAACTTTAGGATTGAAGGCCTTCCACTTAGAACAGAGGTGTAGAGAAATTTCTTTAGCCAGAGGGTGGTAAATCTGTGGAATTTGTTGCCACAGTTGATGGTGGAGGCCAGGTCGTTGGGTGTGTTTAAGGCAGAGATCGATGTTCTTGATTAGCTGGGGCATCAAATGTTATGGGGAAAAATCCGAGCAGTGGGGCTGAGTGTGAAAATGGATCTGCTCATAATTAAATGGCAAACCAGACTCGATGGGCTGAATAGCCTATTTCTGCTCTAGTGTGTTATGGTCATAAATGGTATTAATGTTTTCAGATTAATGGAATCACCTTTGCTGCAGTGACCAGGCTTTGCAGCCCGCCCATAATTAAAAAGAATGCATTAAGTAGTTTACTTGATTTGTATCTTTTGACAAAACCTTCTCCAGATTCTCTTTATTGACTCATCAGTGTCAATTTGCTTGTGTTTCCATCACCCGTAGAGACAACTGAAGAACAGCTTCTGTAAGTGGTTTATAAATCTACAGTAGCCTTGTCAGTGAGTGATAACAAAAGCATTTAGAGGTAGAGATAATGAGGCTTCAGCCAACATCTAATATTCAAGGTGAGTTTATTGTCGTATACATGAGTAAAATGTATAGACGAACAGAGCTTCTTACTTGCTGCAGCTACACAGGAAGGTAAGATGCACCAATTACAATATTAAAAAATAAATTGCCACCAATGCAAGACAGAAAAAAAAATCAAAGGCTAGATAAAGAAATATTCACAGTTAAAGTTAGTGCAAAAAAAAAGGTGATGTTTCAGTAGTGCAGACAGGTTTATTGATGGTCTGGGTGACATTCACTGTTGACAGCTGTTGATTAAAGCCATTCTAGATTCTGGAAGTGTTAGACTTTAGGCTTCTGTACCTTCTGCCTGAGATTGAGGGCTTTCCACTCTTTGTTTTTGCTCCAGATGTCGAAATCTGATACAAAACCACAAGGTGGAGCAGTACTGAAGTATAACCCTGTGGTCAAAGACACTGAAGTGCTTGGAGGAACTCAGCAGGTTTTGCAGTGTCCATAGGAGATAAAGATATCTAACTGGCATTTCAGGCCTGAAGCCTTCTTCAGGCCCGGAACGTTGGAAATATATCTTACAATCACAGCTTCTGCAGACTTTCATGTTTCGCTCCATTCAATTGCTCAACTGCAAAATCTCTTCAAGGGATGACTACCCTGAAGAAGTTCTCCTCTTCTTCAAAGGAGTTCTGTGAGAGTCCCTCTCACTACTCCCCGTCTGCATCTTATGGACGCTACGAGACCGGCTGAGTTCCTCCAGCATATCTGAATGTTTACTTATTATTCTATCAGATGTCCTTGTGCTTTAAACTTTCCACAGAGCTTCAAGGGTACCCGAGAAATCAAAAAGCTTCCTCTTAAAGCTCTTGGAATCGGGTCTGGTACCAGATTGCCTAATTTTATTCTATCTTTGCATTTGGAGTTAACCTTTGAATCAAAAATATAGAAGAAAAACATTCCCCAAAGATATGAACATTGACCAAATACTGGAGATAGCTTTCCTTCCCTGTTTTGAAATATTCCCATTTGCCAGAAGTGGTAGAGGGGGCTTGAATTGGAGAACTTGAAGCGTATTTAGAGGTACCTGGATCGGAATATTTTGACGAATTGGGGCCAAATGCAAGCAAGTGGGACAAGGTCAGGTCATTCATTCAGGTGCCTTGCTGGTTGAGTCTCTCCATCTGTCATGATCTCTGACCCTCCGAATTGTAGTTGTTGCCTCATCTGTTCTTCTTTGATGAAGGCTCCATCTTTGAGCTGAGACCATAGTCGATGTTGAGTTCATGATTATACAAGGGGAAAAATACTGAAGTGGTTTCCGGTTGCCTTCTTCAGTTGCAGTGTCCATACTGGATGGGCAACCCTGGCCATTGATCAGCAGATTCACCTGCACAGCATTTTTCAATTCACACCCATAAATTCCAATTTGTAGGATCTGCCTGTAAAATCCTTCCACCATTTGCAATCCATGGCTTCATGTCTACCCTGTGTGGGAGGCTAAACAAGTACTACAAGGGTGACCTGTAGGCTATTGGACGGAAGGAGATCCTTGCACCTCCTTTTGCTGAGCATTGACACAGCACTGTGACCAAGATCAGGTAGGCAATTTGATTGGCATGGATGAGTTGGATTGAAGGGCCTGTCTCTTCATTTCTGTTCTTTGTTTCCTTTTACCTGACTTTGATGGAGCCTATAGATTTTTATTTTCTGTGCTGTAAAACTCTGTGACTATGTTTGAGTCCACCTGAATGAATATGTCCAGATATATTTTCTTAAAGTGTCTTTTATCTTTAATTCATGACTTTGCAGTGTATCACAGGGGTCATTCCTGGGGCAGTTGAAGTTTCTTATGGCCATGAATGTAGAATAAATGATTAATACATTTTCAGATGACATAAAATTTAGTGTTATTGATAAAAAGGAGAGTAATTTTAGGTGGGAGAATAATATTGATCAGCTGAATAGTTGAGTAGAGCAATGGCAAATGGAATTTAATGCTGATAAATTGTTTTTGATGCGGGTTAGGAGGCTCCAGATACACCATTAATGTTGAGTAAACTTGGTGGACAAATCTTCAGATCCCTGAATGAGACAGCAATGGCAGAAAAGGTGGTAAAGAAGACGTGTTTTGCTTCATTAACCAGAGCAAAGGATATTGGAGCAGAGAGGTTATGGTTTAAAAGACTTTCCTTAGGCCACAGCTAGAGGACTGCCTGTGGGTCTGGTCACCATGCTCTAGGTCATAGGGTTTAACAGTATGGAAACTGACCTTTGGCTCATCTTTCCCATGCTGACGTTGATGGCCCACTCACATTACTCCCATCTGCCTGTGTTTGGCTCGTATTCCTCTAAATCCATCCTATCCATGTATTTGGACAAATGTCTCTTAAACATAACATTGGTATCTGCCTCAATGACCTCCTTCTGTACCTCATTCCATACACCTACTGCCCTCTGTGGTTTTTTTTTGTTAAATCCCAGGTTTCTACTGAATCTCTCCCACCCCCCACTACTCACATCTTAAACAGATCCTCTAGTTTTTGATTTCACCTACTCATCTTTTAAAATTTAGACATGCTGCCTGATAGCAGACCCTTCTGGGAGCACACCACAAGTGGACCCACAACACTCAGGCCTTCTCTACCTAGCGTGTGAAGCCTGGATTCGGCGGACTGTGCGGAAGAAACCATCACTGGTTCAACGGCAGAAAGGCGATTCTCAGCAATGTGTTGTGGAGTGCTAAGAGGGCAGAGTGAGTCACACACAGAACACTGCTGGCCATCACTGCATCCTGATCTGTCTCCAGCTGTCTCGACTATGTCTTGCAAGTGGGTCCAGATAGGCTGGGGCAAGAGAGTGAGGCTGACGACCTGCGCAACTCTCCCTCACTTTAATCCAGGTCAAGAGCAAGTCATGACTTCAAATCCAACGTTTTGAAGCCATGGTAATCTTTGACTATGAACAGCAATGTGAATGGGGAAAAATAAGTTTGAAAACCAGTTTTTTAATCGTCCTTAATTGACTTGTTACGTGCACGGTTTCCTAACTCGAAAGGAAATGGGCCAATGACAAATTCTCTCAAGCAAAATATTTCATTAACAATTGTGTCTAGAGCAGAGATTCTCAACCTTCCCTTCCCATTCAGCTACCACCTTAAGCCATCCCTTATTCATCACACAGCACCGATGGCCTAGGAATTACTTAAAGTGGGATGTGAGTGGAAAGGAATAGGTTGAGAACCATTGCCATTACAGTGCTGGATTCTAACCCGGGCCGTTGGCATTGTCCTAACTGCTACACGAACTGAGCTGCCCAAAAGATTGGCAAAAGACTCTCTGCATTCACTCAATCTTTTCCTCTCATGATCTTGTACACCTCCATGAGATCACCCCTCATCCTCCTGCGCTCCAAGGAATAAAGCTGCAGCTTGTTCTACCTCCTTGTGGCTCAGGCCCCCAGGTCCTGGCCACATCCTCCTAAATCTTCTCTGCACCCTCTCCAGCTTGATGACATTTTGCCTGTAGCATGGTGACCAAAACTCAACACAATACTTCAAATTGTGACATGTTTCTGCAACAGGACCTCCCAACCTCTACAACCTCTATACTCTAATTGAAGTTCCAAAAGCTTTTTTGAAAACCTCTATCCACATGTGATGCCATTGTCTCCTCCTAGATCCCTTTGCTCTGCAACACTCCCCAGATCCCTAACATATAGGCCTTAACCATATAAGGCTTTGCAGCATGCTGCACCTCTCATTTCTTTGCATTAAATTGCATCATCCATTCCTCTGCCCATCTGATAACATATTAGAGGAGACTCGCTGTGATATTGCCTAGAGTGGAACTTCACAGCTATGAGGAGAGACTGTCCAGGGCAGATTTGATATCTTTGGTGCAGAGGAGGCTCAGGGAGAATAGAGGTCCTCCAAATTGTGAGGGGCATAGGTAGGGTATACAAGTGGTACGGTAAATTATATTCTTTTTTTTTTAAATTTTTTATTTTTCATGGCCTATATCTGTTGCTTGACTTGTGACTCTAGTTTTTGGGTAACTTTTGTGGCTTCATGCTTGTAATCACACAGAAAAGAAAATTGTATTGCAATAAAACTGTCAATTTTCTTCCAACACCAAGCTCTGGGAGAAAATCTTATCGACCTGTTTTGCCATTGCAGTGATGCACAGCATGTTGAGAAGCCATCACTTTGTGTATGAAATTGATGGACAGGCAGGCTCACTTAATCTCTCTTTCTCATCTACAGAAGTGTGGCAGGACAGGCTCTCCACTTTTACTTCCAGTTAGTTGGTCTATCACTTCTTTTATCCGAGTTGGAGGCTGAGATGAGAATTTCGTGCCATTCAATTATTTTGAAATGCAACAGAAGAGAACATAAATTTCTGAAAGTTTTGTTTTGGAAGGTGTTTCCTTGTTTAACATAAATAAAACTCCTCAGTCCAATGAAATAACTATACAATACTTTCAAAGCTACGCATAATACTTAGTTTCCAAAATTCTGTTCTGGCGATGTCAATGGGTAGGAATTTCTATGCTACTGTACCATGCTCAATAAATTAGTAGAGGCTGAATTTTTACTTCCTCCTTTCCATAGATTACATTAGTTAACACTTTGTAGTCTAAGGATACATTATATATTTAAAAAAAAAAGATTTTGTAAAAATCATGTTAGAACCCAAATCAGTTCTCTGGAGATTGTCTCTCTTGTATAACATAAAAAATAAGTTTATTTTGTAAGTTCATTTCAAATAGAAATGTGGATGGTTTTAAATTTTAGATATACAGAACGGTACCAGGCCCTTTTGGCCCATGAGTCCGTACTGCCCAATTGACCTGCAACCCCAGTACGTTTTCAACAATGGGAGGAAACTGGACCACCCAGAGGCATGGGGAGAACATACAAACTCCTTGCAGACAGCACCAGATTCGAACCCTGTTCCTGAACGCTGTATCAGTGAGGTGTTAACCGTTGCGTTAACTGTGCCACCCTTTGCGAGAGCGATTCATGTGGAATGGATCGCCAGCAAAATCTTGATTGGTCAAGTCATCTATTTGTGTGTTTATGTGCTATTCATTTACAGTATTTCTCCATCATGCCTCCATTGTATCAACCTCAGAGAGTTTAATAACAGGAGACCTGAGTTTGACAAGCTAGAATTACACAAAAATTCTGAAAAGTGATGTCCCAGTGTTGCCATTTATTTCCCTATCCTCCCACATCTGCAGACAAATGTTTTCTTTGTTGTGATCCATCCTTTCAATAGAGACCAAGTTACTGGATAACAAAATCGTCATCCTTTCAAATGGAACTAATGATAATGCCAGATCATAATTCTTGTGCATGAAACTGTAAAAGAACATGTGCCTGAGCACCCAAAACTGATTTTTTTTTTTTTCAAAGCACCTCAGAAGATGCCACCTACATTCCTAGAGGCGGTAAGACCATGACTAGTTGTCTTCCCGGGACTTGGGGCAGCAGATGGGATCATCCTCCTCGCTGCAAGGTCACTATTTGTGGAGAGCTTGAATGTGTACACTATTTGTAATGTTCAATAGCCTGGCTTTGCCATCCCATAGAAAGGCATAGGGTGGGTAGGTTAATGGTCATTGCTATATTGTCACTCTCCTTGGGTAACATTTCCTTCTTGGAGGAAGCCAATGGCTTGGATACACCTTCATTTATCCACTTCTGCTCTGAGTTTGCTCCCCCTTTCACCCTCACTTGCTATGAACTTATTCACTTCAGGGTTGATTGGAAAGATGCTCCTTAAGATTGTCAAAAAGCTTTCTGAACATTGAACCAGAGCAAGAGACCACACTGAACAATAAATGCCAGATTCAAGTATCCACCGAAAGTTAAAAGCAAAGTTGAAGACAATGATGCATTAGAGGCAACTGGTAACCAGTGATCTTGAACCTAGAATGAGAAGCAGAATTTTCAACAAACAAGTGTGTAATTTTACTCTTCACACCATCTTAGATCCTCCATTAGACTGACCACTTCAACTGCTCTCAGTGTTTAGAATTGGAAAAGGTGTTTCGTTAGGTTCCTCCCCTGTCTCCAGCTCCCCACACCCTTCATTCTCCATTCCGAGACCTACTCCCTGCCCCTCCCACCCATATACACCTATGGCCTCTTGCTTGTTGGTCTGTGTTCTCGTACCCCTGCCCCTTCTTCCTCCTCTCCTCCCGCCACCTTTTAATTCAGGCACCTGCTTGCTTCCAGCAGACTAAAGGAAATTTTGTGAAATATTGCATTTTTCTCTTTTACATGCCAATAAAAGAATCTTGAATCTTTTTGCTCATCCCTTGATGAAGGGATCAGGCCTTTGTTCCTATAGATGCTGCATGGCCTGCTGAGTTTCTCCTGCAGCTTTATGTATTGCATTCTTTACAATCTCTTGTGTTTCTTTGGAAGGAAAGGAGGCATATGTGGTTGCTGGCTCCAACCTCTCGACTTGATTTTTTTTTTAAAAAGAGATCTCACACTGGCAGAAATTGGCTAGGCACCGTGATGTTAATCGGATAAAGAACATTGCCATTGTAATTTCCATCTGCATTAAAAGATGCACACTGGCCACAGTGCCTAAGCAAGCCTTTGATACGTTTATGAATCTGTGCAGCTCACAACAATCAATGAAACATTTTACAATCTCATGGCAACCAAATTAGTCGATTTGAGGATTTTGTACTGTAAGTCAAGCCCTCCACCACACATGCAAATCCATGGGGAATTCAAGGAAAAAAAAACCGAAGAGCAGAAATTTAAACTCCATCTCCTTTTAGTTATATTGATTGACTGGCAGTCTGTCACGTGATTGGAGATCGTGTATCAATCAATACTGTCCACAGTCTTGCACGCATATGAGCAACAAAACCATAAGCCCTGCAAGCTTTCATTGATCGCTCAATGGAAAAATTCAACATTTCATGCACACCATGTACTGATTAATTATTATCACATGGTGCCTGATTTGTAGATGTTTTACCTTCTAACAGATTGGCAATTAGCATTTCGGTAACAGCTGTGACGTATCAAACAGGCATTTCATTATTGTCTATCATTTATAGAATTACCCAGTGGGCAATAAAAATGTTTCAAAAGCTATTCTCATTCCCACTGGACAGGATCAGGAAATGAGCAATTACAGCAACCTATGACAACTTGGGTTGTTACCAATAGCAACTGAAATGGTCAAGATGGTGTCATAACTGCATGTGCAACACAGATATTAATCGAATCTTTCTCCGTTATTTATTCCTCTGCTGACATTTGCCGGGATTGATTCTGGGCAGCAGCAAACCCTGGCCTAATGGCCATTTTTATCTGTGAAGTTGTTCACAAACGTTGAAATGCGAGTTATGGCGGTACTGCTGGAGCCTCTGTAGCGGCAGCGCTGCTGTGGACCCACGGGGAGCAAGGGAGCAGAGATGCAGCGCTCCCACGGCATCCAGCCGCCCAGTCGGCTTTGAACGGCCCTTTGATGTGGTTTTATTTGAAATCCCGCGACCTCAGGTTCTGCACCCAAGATGGCAGCACTTTTGAATCGGCATCAGCCACAAAGGGTTGCAGACTCCGGGGAAGCGAGGGCTGGAGCAGGGCACCAGAAAATGGGAAGACCATCCCCTGTCTGAGAGGGAGAAGCAAAAGAGATGACCCATAAGGAGGTGGGCAATTGAGGGGGGGGGGCTCTGTGGCAAGTTGCTGGCGACTCAAGGCGAGGAACCCACGGAAGCTGTGGGCTGCTGGAGACTGGCTCGAACTGGCTGGAGGGGTAGAAGGTATTGGAACTGGGATTAGACGAGGCGCCGAGTGGTCCCTGACTGTGTTGGAGGATCAGATCTGGAGCTCAGGTTGCCAGTGGTTTGGACAGGACTCTGGGTGGCTGCAGAACTCCTGGAGGCAAATCTACGAGGCAAATCTGGAGGTAAAATTTCCTTGTAGTTAGTAATAACAGCAAAACATTTTTTGTAAGCCCAGCTCACACATATCAATATACCTACAAGGCTAAAACTCGATGCTAATTGACTTTTTGAACCTTCTAATGTGCTCCGTCCGATCAGAGCTGTTGTTATTACCCAATGACGCTTCGAATCACGTGGTTTCATCTGCACGCGCTGTTGTTTTCGTTGCTGCTGGAGTTTTTATAGAAGCTGCTTTTGTCGAATTTTCAGGTGTTTTAGCTACAAGATTGTGGTCATTTGTATTTGTGAGCCGAAATCAATAACTCTTTTGAGAATAAAGTAATAATTAAAGGAAAAGGAGAAAAAATTAAAATAAAAAGGCTTCTGCTCATTTACTAATAATGTTGTAATTCAATGTGGAAAATTTTACAAAATAACTTTGTGTTTATTTTTAATTCTGTTGTTTTCTTTCTGAATTTTCACTTTAACCACATGAAACTATGTAAGTACATTCAGGCTATACGTATGATATTGTAATTTAAAGGTATAATTTTAACTTTGCTAGTTGTTTATCTCACTATCTCATTACATTCAGTGATGTACGGGAATTATGATTTTTGAGTAACATTTAGTGCAAAAACATTACTAAAGATTTCTGTATGGTCTGGTATGGGAGGAGATCCATGGTATGGGGTTGGGGTGGGGGGAGGTGGGATGGGTGGGGTTGACACCATGAGTTACCACACTGGGTGATACCAACCCTGGCTGCAGGGCTTAAGTTGAGATAGAGGTTGGATACTTTAAGGAATCTATAAAAAGTCACTTAAAAAAAGATTTAGACATAGAGCATGGTAATGGACCATTTCAGCCCATGAGTCAGTGCTGCCCAATTAACACCCAATTAACCTACACCCCCAGTACATTTTAAAGGATGGGAGCAAAACGGAGCCCCCATGGAAAATCCACACAGACACTGAGAGAATGTACAAACTCCTTACAGACAATGCAGGATTCTAAGCATGGTCCTGATTGCTGGCTCTGTAAAGGCATTGCGCTAACCGCTAAGCCAACCATGCTGCCCATTTTTGTGGGTCATACATGTGAGAATTATCCAAAGTGTTGTTTCCGCAAAATGTAATAATCAGTGTTAACAATGGCTACAGAGATGAGACGTGAGGGAAGAAAGGGTGCGGGGGGGGTGTCTGCTAGAATACAAAGGAAGGACGGTTCTTCCAAGAGATTGCAGGCAAGGCCAACTTGATATATTTTAAAAAAAACTGTGAAAGAATGGCAACATGTGACAAATAAGGATAGAGTTGGGGGGTCACAAAAATCATGGGAATGGGAGAAGTAAACAAGGGCAGGCTTTAAGATGAGGAGAGGAACAGCTTTTGATAGGTTAAACTAACATATCAATTACTCAGTTAACTAACCTATTAAATTAACAAAGGAGTGGTTATTAACACAAAGAAATGTATATTTTAAAAAAAAAGGTTGTTGAATATCAGTGAGAGTGCCTTCTCTGAAGGACACCGCTCTTGCAAGAACATTGAATAAAAGGTTATATCGCTTCACCTATTGACTATACAAAATTATTTAATCAGTGTGTTTCTCCCAAGCACACAACTCAAAGCCATGAACAGCCCATCAATGTCAGTGTGGAAAAAGGTTGTCAACCTGCATAAAGAAGTTCGTCAAATGTTCTTGATGGTTCTGAAAGAAATTTTCATACCTGGTGATGGCAAGCTGCATCCTTGCAGTTTTGAACCAAGTAATTCCATGACCAGGTCATTTAATTCTGGCTGTTATCAGATAAGGATAACCAGGCACAAATGGTTCAACATCTGGATCAGTGTTGTTTTCCACATCTGGCTCGTGTATTGTGACATCAGCTGCCTTATCTAGGCTCCATGTCTCTGGTGGCTTCAGAACTGGCAAACTGTTGTCATGTGGTCTCATGGCTGAAGGCAGATTGGGGTATTCAATAGATTTCTTATTTTCTGCAGAGAATCCAGATATATCGGTGAGACAGAAGGAACAGTCTGTCACATGATCCTTCTGTTCTTGCCACATCATTGTGACTGAAAATGGCATTGGCTTACGAGTACCTCTGAGCCAAGCTCTCAGGTTGACTGCACATGTTGCACCACAAATGTGAGGAGCCCAGGGTTTGTCTTGGTCACCGATGTTACAACCGAAGTAAGGCTCGTAGACTTTCTTAAGAAGTGCAGTCATGCTGTGTCTTTGTGCCTTAAATGTATCCTCACCAGAAATAGAATGTATCGCAGATGTTGTGACATTGACAAGACCTTTCTGCTGTATTGACTCTTCTTGAAGACAATAGATGCTATTGTCTGAAGAACATGCATTCATTCAATCGATAGCAATGTAATGCCCAGCATCTGTGTATGTGAGCTGCTTTTATAGCCTGTCTGCATCTATCCTGACTATACATGCCCAGGCCTAAGATGACCTGGATTGAGTGCATGTCCAGGCATCCTTGGACTGACCAAAACAGTTTTCTTTGTGGGAAATATAGTAGTAGACTTAAAATATGACAGGAAATCACAAAAATAGATTGCATCTTTTTTTTAAAAAAAAACCCAATGTGATAGGAAAACTTTAAGGTGATTTTCTTGATCAGTTGCTCAAAATCCAATCCATAGACTGTTCCTCTGGAGCACAGGAGGCTGAGAGGTGATCTTGTTGGTAAAGGTTTACAGAAGCAAGAGTAGATGGATAAAGTGAATGCTCACACTTTACCCTATGGTGGGCACTAGAGAGAAAAGGGTGAGAGGGGAGATATTTAAGAGGGAGCTGAGGTACAACATTTTCACTGAGAGGGTGGTCCATATCTGGAATTCACTGCCAGAGGAAAACTATTGATGTTCAAAAGACATTTGGATAGATGTCTGAAGTGAAGAGGTTTAGAACAGTGGTTCTCAACCTTTTTTTTCTCCATTCGCATATCACCTTAAGTAATCCCTTACTAACCACCAGAGCACCTATATCATGGCAGCTCTGTGGTTAGTAAGGGATTACTTAAGGTGATATGTGAGTTGGGGAGGAAAAAAAGTTGAGAACTACTGGTTTAGAAGGATGTGGTCCAAATGCAGGCAAATGTGACTAGCCCAGAATCCAACTTGGTCAACAGGGACGTTAGGCCTGTTCTATGGGGTAGGACTCTGGCATTTCAAGTGAAAGTGGCATCGCTGCCAGTCTTTCCCACTTGTGAATTCCAACAGGAAACACAAAGACCAAAAAGCTCTGAATAACGTTCCTCTTCCTAATTAAAGGTTGTTGATGGTTTCACTCATTCCATTTTCCAGAGGGCAGGAATCATCCTTTCTAAAACTTGTGGTTCAGCGCTATATCAAAATCTGCAGTTAGTTGCTATGAATTTAGAATATCAGCATTGGTGTTTTGATATCTGTTTAAGAAGTCAGTTGCATTGTGAAGTGAAACTCAAAAGTCTGCGCACACTGTGAATGTAGTGAAAACACAGGAACTCAGCCGGCCTCACAGTGTCCATGGAAGGTAAAGACCTGTAACTGATGTTTCAAGCCTGAGCTCTTCCTCAAGGTTAGGATTACCCTGACAAAGGGCTCAGGTCTGAAATGTGACCTTACTTCTTATCCTTGCCTTACTTCTTATGGACGCTGTGAGACCTGCTAAGTTCCTCCAGCATTTTTTATGTTTTCAGTTGCATTCTGAAGCAATGAAGTACCCAAATCTCAAGCTAAGATTTAAAAATTGGCTCTCAAATAAAATGACATGGAAGTGAGGCTCAGCTTTTGAGAAGACTTGAGAAAATGGGGAAAGATGAGGAGAGGTGGAGAACTTCTGAAATGGAGGGTCGGGCAGAGAGAAGAAATAGTGTGTCGGATACTGGAGGTTAAAGAATGGAGAGTAATAACATATAATTTGCAAGATAATTTTTTTGTTTAGACGTGGTCACCTTGATAAGCTGGGCAAACAAAGCTATTTCCCTTAGCAGAAAGTCTTGTAAGAATGAGGCACAGATTTTAGCTCACCAGGAACTGTTTTAGAGATGGGATGAGACCAATAAAATCAGCCTGTGGGAGGTTTTTCGGGGGAAGAATATCAATGGAGAGGCAACTTGATATTATTCTGCCCCTGAATGCTCTACAGCAGCCATTCTCAACCTTTTTCTCAGTTATGCTTCCTTAGGACTCTGTTCAAAGTTTATGGATGCTCTGCCCTGTGAAGCAATCAGTTTTGGTTTCTTCCATAATTCTCTCCTACCGACTGCATTTATATTTAAAAAAAAAGTAATGTTAGGTGAAAAGAAAATGAGACTTTTACTTAATTCTGCTGCGGCTCCTCCGTTGGGAATGGCAAGCCCCTTCATTGGCAATGAGCCCTGGATTACAAACGATACGAGACAATGGGGGAAAATCACTAGAATTATACCAGGAAAGATCACAGTTATGAAGAAAGTTTAAAATGAATGATTTTGTTATGAGCAGAGGCTGTAAAGGCTGGGGTTACTGGTGGAAATTTAATGAAGGCATGTAAAATCATGAGGTGCCAGGTCAGGGTAACCAGTAACGATCTATCTCCCAGAGCAAAGAGATATGCACATGTGGGCATTAGCTTAAAGGAAGGTGAGGTGTTTTTAGAAAGAATATTTCACTTTATAAATGGAGTGGGTCTGGAACTTGTAGACTGAAAGTATCTTGGCGAGCACTGGAGCAGCTACAGAGCGACGGAGCAAAGGTTTGTGACTAGTGACCTGATCGCCTCTCTTTGTGGAATGGATTTCTACAGTTTTTCAACAAGTCTGAAGTTCTAATGAGGAGGAACCAATAATAATTGGCTCGTTTGAAACATATAAAATTATGTAAGTTACATAGGAAGTTGTTTCCACTGCTACGTGAGACTCCAACTAACTGGCAGAGCCTCAATGTTCAGGGAAATGAAATTTAAGAGTGAGTCAAGGAGGAACCACTTCACCCAAGGGGTAGTGAATTTGTGAAATTTTCTGCCCAAGGAGGCAGTAGAGGCTGCCTCATTAAATAAGTTTAAGAGACGTATAGATAGGTTTTATCACAGTAATGTAATGGGGAATAGGCTGGCAAGTGGAATGGAGTTCACAGCCAGATCAGCCATGATCTTGATGAATGTCAGAGTAGATCTGACAGGCTGGATGGCCGACTCTTGCTCCCATTTCTGTTTGCATGGATTAAGAAAATGTTTAATGAAACATTCTGCTGCTTACTAAGTCAATAGCAAAGAGAATAACTGTAGCTAACATTAGCTGAATGAAAGATGTCGCACGGAATGGGATCGTGCAGGCAGTTTAGAAACATTTCACTCTGCAATGTCCAACAGGTTTTCTTGGGTATTGCACCAATTAAGTTGGGGTGACTTATTTGGGAAGTTAACCCAATCGTCATCTATGGCTTTGTTGGGAGAATTGCTCTCCATGGATCTTCTGTCAAGGTTAGGATAGGGGGAGTTGAAGGCTGCGGAGAAAAAAGATCATTGTTTGGAAAGACAAGTTATGGTGGAGCTAACCTGCAGCAATGGGGGCAAAAACGCTACTGGGAGCTGAAGGCTGATAATCTAAAACCAATCAGGAAATTAGGCAGCGTATGCAAACATAATGAAATAAGTGGGAGGAGCTTTAATTTGTGCAAAGATTGGGCAAACTCGACTGCACAGCTTGATTAATTATTGCTGCAAATTGCCGTTCCTGTCTCTTCAT
The DNA here is from genome assembly GCF_036971445.1 of Narcine bancroftii. Lineage (NCBI taxonomy): Eukaryota > Metazoa > Chordata > Chondrichthyes > Torpediniformes > Narcinidae > Narcine > Narcine bancroftii. Next base: position 300,687,580 of record NC_091471.1, on the reverse strand, counting down.
TTCTGTTCTTTGTTTCCTTTTACCTGACTTTGATGGAGCCTATAGATTTTTATTTTCTGAATGTTTTTCCCACCTCTCCAACCTGATTCCAGGTTTGGTGTCTCAGTTCATGGATTTCTGCTCACCACTCCACACTTCTCCCCCTGCCATCAGGCAGAAGATGCATGAGCTTGAAATTGTGAACCTCCTTCCTGCTGTTATCAGACTCTTGAATTGTCCTCTTAATTGTAAATGATGATATCCCTGCATTGCTGGCATGAACTTTTCTTTATGCCCTGCACTTTGCCTGAGTAACACTAATGTCCTGCACTTTTTGACTCGCTGTAATACTACACCCTTCACTTGGTTTTATTATTGCACTACGTGGTCTTCTTAAGTATGGATTGACCAGCTCCTTATAGATAGTGCCAAACTTGAACCTGGGATGCTGCAACAGCATTTTGCTAACTATGCTGCCCCACCACCCATTCCCACCTGTATTTACCTATCACCTGTGAGCCTTTACTTCTTTCCCCCCCCCCCCCCAACCTTCTTATTTCAAGCATCTGCTCATTTATTGTTACTCCTGATCAGTGACATCACAAGGTTGGATATCACGCAAAACAAAACTTTTTACTATCTTTTGTTCCACATCACAATAAACAATTCAGTTCAATTCATTGCAAAGGTATATTTGGTTATAAATAAGGGACAGAGGAAAATTAGAAGCTTAGTTTAAATTAGCTAACAGTAAAAACACAATGCTGGAGAAACTCAGCAGGTCATACAGTGTACTTTATATAGCAAAGATAAAGATATATAACCAATGTTGCATCTTGAGCCCTTCATCAAGGTATGAGCAAAATGGAGACAGGCACCCGAACAAAATGGTGGGGGGGAGGAGCACAGATCCTCAGGCAGGAAGTAATGGGTGGATCAGGTAGGGAGGACACACCAGCAAACAGGGGGAGAGGTGATGGCTCTATGAATGGAGAGGGAAGAGCTGGAGGTAAGAAGACAGAGAGATGGGGAAGAGAGGGAGAATGGGGAGTGGGCTCACAGAAACTGGAGAAGATGCCATCCAGTTGGATGGTGCTCAGACGGAATATTAAATGTTAATCCTCCAATTTACTTGTGGATGGCCACTTGGTGATCCCTTCTCACTGATGCAGAGTGAAGGTGCTCAGTGAAGTGATATCCCAGTCTGCATCCTGTCTTTCCGATGAACAGAAGGCCACAAAACAGCTAACTTTTAAAATACAAAGAAAACAACTCCAAAGAAAGGAATAAAATCTGAAAGGTGAGAGAGAATGTAATCAGCGGAGAGCATGTGAGTGTGACAACAAAGAGGAATTGCATGACAGATCACCTCTCTCATCCTGCAAACAGTCCTGGATCCTTCCAATGATAGATTCTGGGGTGTTGGTTTACTTCATTAACTGATAGCCAAAAGGCACTCCTGTTGTCACCCCAGAGACTGATCAAAGGAACGTCGCCAGCACCAATGCATGCAAGAGGACTGGCCGCTGGTTACACTCACCACATCACATTCAGATCCACCTCCGATCTAATGTGTGGGGATGGATAGGACCCACTGGCTCATATACTGGTGATTAAAGATGATTTCAAGATTAGTAGGTGAGAGAAAAATAAAGAGATGCTTCCATTGAATCAGCAAGCAAAACCATAGATAAAATGAGTAATATGCGAATATACAACGCTGGAGAAACTCAACAGGTCAAACCGTATATTTTGTATAGCAAAGATAAAGATACATCACCAATGTTTCAGCCTGAGCCCTTCATCAAGGTGTGAGCCCAAACAAAATGGTGAGGGGGAAGAGGTGCAGGTAGAGGAGCACAGTCCCACAGGCAGGAGGTAATCGGTGGGTAAGGAAGGAGGGTGGTAGAGGCATGTAGCAAGGAAGGCAATGTGGCTATGGAAGTGAGTCTCATAGATCCATAGGTTAATTCCGGTTTTGATCTACACTAAAAAGCTCCAAGAAAGATTTGATTCATCCCCATGTTATTTTATAAGATAAACTATGAATGTCAACAAAACTTCTTTCTGTTTCAGTAACAACTACTTGTTCCCAACATGACTATTAAAACCAGTGACAAATGTATGTATGTATGAATGTATTGGCTTTCACTTACCAGAGACTCGATACAAGGGATATCTCTGTGGTTTAATGTGTCTCCCTCGAACTCTGCAGTAGTAACTGACAGTAGGGAGATAGACAATGTGTAATTGCAGTTTAGCTATGTTGAAGCTGCCCTTTCCCTACTCCTTCCTTCACTGTGAATCCCATCCCTTCACCATCCAGGAAGTGAAATGGAACATTTGAGCTTATCGAACAATTGAAGGAACATTTGAACTGAACGACATCCAAAAGTGTTATTAAGACACTTCAGTGTGCTGCCAAGAATTTCTCTGGTTAGTGCTTCAGTCAGCAATAAGGGCACAACTCCGCTATTTGGGTAGGGAAAGGGGTTCCACTTGCCCCTCCTGATGTGTTGATACTTTTGCCACTTCTGATGGCCTGTTTGGGGTCAGCCCATTCTCTGCTATAACCAGAGCTACTTAGCTGTAGCAGGTGAACTAACTTTTGAAGCAGTTCTGTGCTACATCTTAGAATCCTCTTCCACTTAGATATTGAGTCCTACCAACTCTATAGCAAATGATCCCAACTAGCAATAGCTGTGCAAAACAGAAAGTAGTGGATAAAACATTCTGAGAGGATTTCCATGTGGCTTGGAAGATAAGAACACAATTTAAGCCCAATCTTTTACACTTTGCCTATGTAAAAACACAAAACTGAAGAAACTCAGCAGGTCAAGCAGTGTCTTTTATATTCTTTCTTTGGCTTGGCTTCGCGGACGAAGATTTATGGAGGGGTAAATGTCCACGTCAGCTGCAGGCTCGTTTGTGGCTGACAAGTCCGATGCAGACAGGGTTGCAGCGGTTGCAGGGGAAAATTGATGGTTGGGGTTAGGTGTTGGGTTTTTCCTCCTTTGTCTTTTGTCAGTGAGGTGGGCTCTGCGGTCTTCTTCAAAGGAGGTTGCTGCCCGCCGAACTGTGAGGCACAAAGATGCACGGTTTGAGGTGATATCAGCCCACTGGCGGTGGTCAATGTGGCAGGCACCAAGAGATTTCTTTAAGCAATCCTTGTACCTCTTCTTTGGTGCACCTCTGACACGATGGCCAGTGGAGAGCTCGCCATATAACATGATCTTGGGAAGGCGATGGTCCTCCATTCTGGAGATGTGACCTACTCAGCGCAGTTGGATCTTCAACAGCGTGGATTCGATGCTGTCGGCCTCTGCCATCTCGAGTACTTCGATGTTAGGGATGAAGTCGCTCCAATGAATGTTGAGGATGGAGTGGAGACAACGCTGGTGGAAGCGTTCTAGGAGCCGTAGGTGATGCCGGTAGAGGACCCATGATTCGGAGCCGAACAGGAGTGTGGGTATGACAACGGCTCTGTAAACGCTTATCTTTGTGAGGTTTTTCAGTTGGTTGTTTTTCCAGACTCTTTTGTGTAGTCTTCCAAAGGCGCTATTTGCCTTGGCGAGTCTGTTGTCTATCTCGTTGTCGATCCTTGCATCTGATTAAATGGTACAGCCGAGACAGGTAAACTGGTTGACCATTTTGAGTTTTGTGTGCCCGATGGAGATGTGGGGGGCTGGTAGTCATGGTGGGGAGCTGGCTGATGGAGGACCTCAGTTTTCTTCATGCTGACTTCCAGGCCAAACATTTTGGCAGTTTCCGCAAAACAGGACGTCAAACGCTGAAGAGCTGGCTCTGAATGGGCAACTAAAGCGGCATCATCTGCAAAGAGTAGTTCACGGACAAGTTGCTCTTGTGTCTTGGTGTGAGCTTGCAGGCGCCTCAGATTGAAGAGACTGCCATCCGTGCGGTACCGGATGTAAACAACGTCTTCATTGTTGAGGTCTTTCATGGTACATGACTGACATTTTGTGCTTGAGCCCTTCATCAAAGTATGGGAAAATGTTGGTAGGCATCTGAACAAGAGTGGGGAGGGGTGGTCGCAAAGGCAGGAGGTGATGGTTGGAGAAGGGAGGAAGGTGATAGGTGAGATCAAGGGGAAGAGGGACGGCTAGGTGAAGGAAGGGGGGGAGAATTGGGAAGGGGAACGGGAGCACCTTCGCTTTCCCCGTGCCAGTGACAGAGACCTCCTAGTAGCCAACCATTTCAGTTCTGGATCACACTCACACGACCATCCATGGCCTCATGCACAATCTCACCAAGACCACCTGTAAATTGGAGGAACAACACCTGATTTTCCATCTGAACACTCTCCAGCCAGGTGGCATTAGCTTTGACTTTTCCAGTTTCTGCTAACCTGCTCTCCTCTTTCCCCCATTCCCCTTCCCTTCCCCTTTCCAGTTCTCCCCCCCCAGTTCTCCTCCCCTTCTCTCTCTCTCTCTCTCTCTCTCTCTCTCTCTCTCTCTCTCTCTCTTCACCCAGACATCCCTCCTCCCCTTGATCTCTGCTTTCCCCTCCCTCCCTTCTCCACCTATCACTTCCTGCCTTTTGCCTTTGTGACCACCCCTCCCCCCCTACTCTTTTGTTCAGACGCCTGCTGACATTTTTTCTGCACTTTGATGAAGTGCTCAAGCCTATAATGTTGGTCAGGTTTTGGTATATAAAGAACACTGCTGGACCTACTGAGTTTCTCCAGCATTGTGTTTCTACTTCAACCACAGTGTCTGTGGATTTTTGTGTTTTGTTTCTGACACTTTGCATGATCGTCATCTCAACCTTTTGTTACCCAGAGGAAGGTTCTTTAGGGTGAGCAGTGGGTAGTGCAATGAATTAAGATGGTAGACAAGGAGTCTGCAGATGCTGGAGGAATAGAGCAATGCACAGTTCTGTTGGAGGAACTAGGCAGGATATGCAGCATCCATGGATGGCCATATACTCCATCTTGGCACTCTCCAACCAGCCGGCATCAATATCGACTTCTCCACTTTCTGATAACCCCTCACTGTCCCTCATCCCTCTGCCCGTCATCACCACCTTCCTTCCACATACTCCCCACCCCCTTCCCTTTCGTCCTCCTATCAATGAGCATCTTCCTCTGCTCCCTCCCCCCCACTCTTGATTTAGACATGCAGCACGGTAGCAAGTCCTTCCAGCCCATGAGCCAGGTACCCCCAAATGACCTATGACCCTGATTCATTTTGAAGGCTTGGAAGTAACTGAAGCTCCCAGAGGAAACCCACACAGAGACACGGAGAGAAAGTACCAGCTCCTTATACTCAGCGCCAAACTTGAACCTGGGATGCTGTAACAGCATTTCGCTAACCACTGCACTAACTATACTGCCCCACCACCCTCCCACCTGTATTTACCCATCACCTGTGAGCCTTTGCTCCTTCCTCTTCTCCCCCCCCCCACCATCTTATTTCAAGTATCTGCCCATTTATTGTTACTCCTGATCAGTGGCATCACTAGGTTGGTGTCAACGCCCACCCATGGACCTCCTCCTGTACCAGACCATACAAATCCTTTATGTTTTTTGTACTAATGTTAGGATGGTTAAAGTGAAAATTCAATAAGAAAACAATAGATTTTGAAATTAGAAAAAAAAGTTTAAGAACGACATCAAAATTATGTCAATCTTGATTTTCCACCTTCTCCTTTAATTACTACTTCATTCTCAAAAAGGTTATTGATGTAGGTTCACAAATACTAATGACCACAACCTTGTAGCTAAAACCCTTGAAAATTTGACAAGAGCAGCGACTGTAAAAACTCCAGCAGCAACAAAAACAACAGCGCCTCCTTGTCGCGCGTGCAGACGAAACCATGTGATTCGAAGCGTCATTGTCATTGGGTAATAATGACAGCACATTAGAAGGTTCAAAAAGTTAATTAGCATCGAGTTTTAGCCTTGTAGTTATATTGGTACGTGTAAGCTGGGCTTACAAAAAATGTTTTGTTGTTATAACTAACTACAGGGATATTTTTATAAAAATAGTAAATTTCTGCTGAAACACTGCACAAAAAATTTTTATACAATCATTTTGGTGTCACCCCCTCTGATGGTGTCAGCCAGTATGGACCCCCATCTCCGCAACTCCCTAGTGACACCAGTGCGCCTGATGAAGCCTGAACTCTTAACTGCCTTTTGCTTTCCATGGACGCTGCCAGACCTGCTGAGTTCCTCCAACACTTCTGTAAGTTGCTCAGTGAATTAAGATCTCTGGGGTCTGGTTTCAAATCAACGCCAAACTGATGGGTGTAAGGATCCAATGTAAGTTATCACACAGTTTCACCTGAGGTCCCAGTGGGTGGGAACACACTGCAAAACGGCCCATAATTCACCACTAATTGACACTAATCCATCAATCTTACTCTGTAAGCTGACAGGGATAGTTGATAAGGGAAAGGGATCCACAGATTTGTTGCTGCAGCAAAAGGATTTGCGGGGGAGTTCAGTGTAAAGGTATTTCAGTTCTGTTATTCTCGAGCATACATAATTTCATTTTGACACTGTCCAAAATGTGGATAAAACCCAAGTGCTCAATGTTGATCAGATAAATGAGATGCACTCTTTATCTCTCCCAACAAAATCTACTTACTGATTCTCATGCTCTGACCAAGACGACCAGAACTGGAGAAGGCAAGTGAACTTTTTGGAACATTTTATAAGGCTCAGAGTTCCAATGCAGACACAATTTGGAAAGAGGCAGAAATAAATCCAGCAGCTCATTTTAAGGCTACATCTGAAAATTAAGGCTGATGTAACGACCAGCCACCGTCTGTACTGAGCCTTGCCTACGGGATGCGAGATAATGAGGGATCACATCTTCATGCCCATGGGAGTCTGCCCACAAAAGATTGTGGGGGAAAATGCTTTTGATTTCCTTGTCTACCTAGAAGGAGACATTGAGTTGTCTGGGACTGTACTCACTGGAAGTCCGAAGAATGAAAGGGGATCTTATAGAAATGTATAAAATTGTGAAAGGCATAGATAAGATAGAGGTAGATAAACTGTTTCCATTGGTGGGGGAGACCTGAACTAAGGAACATTACCTCCAGATTCAGGGGAGTAGCTTTAGAAGATGAGGAGGAACTACTTTTCCCAGAGGGGGTGAATCTATGGAATTTACTGCAAGTGGAGGCTACTTCAGTAAATAAATTTAAGGCAAGGTTGGGTAGATTTCTACAGAGTAGGGGAATTAAGGGGTATGGGAAAAAGGTAGGTCAGTGGAGATGAGCTGATCATCAGATCAGCCATAAACTCACTGAATGGCAGAGCAGGGTCTATGGGCCGAATGGCCTATTTCTGCTCCTACTTCTATGTAAATGCTCTGGCAGGAGCAGTGTTTGAAAATCTTAACCTTAACCAGAATTTTACCGATCTACTCTTTGGCATTTGGTGAACATTGCAGGGTCCCAGAGGAGAGACCGCCAGGATATTATCGTGGCGCGACATGCACTCCATATCTCGTATTCATGCCAATGTGGTCATAAACCCAACATTTACCATATACCCTTTCACCAAATTGCACAGATAAAACCTTGGGGGTAAATATTTAAAGGCAAGCCAATGTAATTACCCCTTTTCAGTGCCTCAAAAGATGGATGCAAATTCTACCCACAAAGCTCAAGAAATAATAAGTATGAATCCTTCACAAGAGAAAACATAATTGCTTGCACTGTAATAAATCTGTCATTTGAATATATACTGTAAGATTATACTTCAATTTGCTTTACTGGGACAACATGGTGTGAAAACTCCTCAGAATTTGCTGATATCTCTTATATGAATCAATAAAATAAGGACTTAAAAATTGCCAGCTCTGATGGTTATCATAATTAATGAATGGAAAATGATATAATGCGATTTTTTTTTTTTAATTGCAAGATCAACAAAAGCAAATAGGGTTCTTGGCAGCAGTCTTGTCTCTCATGTATTTAAATATCGCTGTGCAATGAACTTACAGAAGCTTTCTGCGTGTGCATTTATGTATCAATGATCGATTTTTCAGAAACTGGCTTGGCCACATTTACTGCTATTTTGACAAAAACATTAATTTAATTGGCATTGTAATATATTGCTTATTCACCAAGGTAACTGCCATGCAGACAATCGTATTTAAATTAATTAGTGAGAATTGCAACCAATAAACTGATAATTCAATATTTACTGACTAATGGTGTGTGGGCCTGGCATGGCAGCTACTCTCCCAGTGCAAGTCGGACCTCTTTAAGGTTTCTGTTCTCTCGAGCAGGAAAGACAGACCATACTCCAGAATAAATGACAGATATCTGTGACTGAAACTGAATGCTGTGCTTTAGACCTTCTTAAAATGATTGTGTTTGTAATAAGGCAGACATGTTCTAATCTACAAAAATAGAAAACTGCTACCTTAGCCAAAATACAACTCTATCATTGCATTCAACTCCAACACTTTCAGCTATTTGCAACCTCAGCATTTTTTTGTTTTCTGTCTGCCCTGGTAGTTGTATCATAACCATTATCCACTCTAATACTTCAACTGGAGAAGCATTGTATTGAAAATGTTGTTTCCCTTGTTTATGTGAATGTTGGTATTAAATATCCTCAATGACTCCCAGCACCCAGGCCATGCCCTCTTCACACTGCTATGATCAAGACGGAGGAACAGGACCCTGAAGACGAGCACCCCAGCAGCACAAAAACAGCTTCTTGCCCTCTGCCATCAGATTTCTGAATGGACAGTGAACCACAGAAATGATCTCACTTTCTCTTCTTTTCCACTATTATTTAAAAATGTAATTTACAGTGATATTTGCCCCAGTGACGCTGCCGCAAAACAATAAATTTTGTGACATGTTCATGACGATAAATCCTGATTTTGATTCAGAATAAAATATATCACTTGTCTAAATGTTGAAACAGAAACTGGACTGAGTTGGAAGACCAGTTCCTCTATAAAACACACACAGAATTAATACATTATTAAATACGCCCATACAATGTTTCACACAAAGCCTATTTTGATGAAGCTTTGATGCATTAGCGCTCATTTTCTCTAATGTATTTCCACAGCATCTTCACAAGAGCTTTGAAAATCAAGCATTGACCAATTTGATCAGTGAAGCGTGATTCATTGTGACAGCAAGAACATGCTGATAGGTTTACGATTGAGAGATGTTGAGCATTCTGAACTCTGTACGCCTATTTGTACAGTGACTTCACACTGTCATTGAGTCTCTCTTTACAAATTTGTTCCTTTTTTTTGAAAGTACTAACATTTAAAACCATAACATTGAGGTGGTGTCTCAAGAACACAGCCTCTATCCTTACAGACCCCCATCACCCAGGCCATACCCTCTTCTCACTGCTACCATCTGGACGGAGGTACAGGAGCCTGAAGATGAGCACCTAACCACACAGAAACAGTTTCTTCCCCTCCGCCATCAGATTTCCGAATAGACAACGAACCCACAGACTCGACCTCTCTTTCTCTTTTTTTTTGGACTATTTTTTAATGTAATTTATAGTAAATTTGCAGATGCTGCAAACCAGTGAATTTCTGGACATGTTCATGATAATAATTCTGATTCTAAAGCTGCTCTGAATGTAATATCAACCTCACCAGCTTTAGCATCACTTAGTATCATGAAGGAAAGAGAGCAAAATATTTACTCTACAGTTTGTATGTTACCTCAGTCTGCTCCTACCATATATTTACCTTGCATTTCAAGAAGAAGCAAATATGAATCAGTTTGAAACTATTTTCATTCTGAAACTATCTCATTCATTCACACCACGTCACAGAATGTTGAGCACCTTATTGAGCTGACCACTGGAGCCCCTCAGGGCTGTGTGCTCGCCCTACTCCTGTTCACATTACTGAACCACGACTGCATCACCAAGTCCAGCTCTAACAATATCATCAAATTTACAGGTGACACAACTGTCGTTGGCCTCGTCAGCAACAACGATGGGTCGCACTACAGAGAAGAGTTGGAAAATCTCATGAAATGGTGTGAGAGTAACTACCTGAGTCTCAACGTGTACTTCAGGAGGACCAGGAATGACCCCCCCCCCCCCCTTCCCTATACATCAACAACTCTGTAGCAGAGAGAGTGGAGAGCACCAAGTTCCTTGGAGCTCACTTAACTAGTGACCTATCATAGAGAATCAACATCTCTTCACATGTCAGGAAGGTGCAACAGCGACTGCACTTCCTGAGAAGAATGAAGTGGGCAAGGCTAGCGGCCACCATCATGCCAACTTCCTATAGGAGCTCTATCGAGAGTGCCCTGGCTAGATGCATCATATTGTGATACAGTTGCTGCAGAGAAATAGACCAGAGATCAACCCACAGGACCATAAGAGTGGCAGAGAGGATCACTGGAGTCTTCCTCCCCCCACCCCCCAGCTCCCACCAATTGACGATCTACAAAATCATTGAGGACCCCTTCCACCCTGCACATAGCATCTTTCAGCTGCTCCCCTTGGGGAAGAGAAGCAGGAGGATCAGAGCCAGCACCACCAGGCTGACGACCAGCTTCTTCCCACGGGCAGTGAGAATGCTGAATGACCAAAGGAATGGCTCACACTGACCATCCAAGACTCATTTGTACAAAACAATATTTATTTATTTGTTTTTATAGATATAACACATCCTGCATATGTATTGTTTGACTGTATGTGTGTTACGTCTGGATGTATGTCTGGATGTTTTTCATCGAGGACCGGAGAACGCTGTTTCATCAGATTGTACTTGTACAATCATATGACAATAAACTTGACTTGATTTCAGTCCCTCAAGCTCATTGCACTATTCAATAAGTAGCAAACCTAGCCATCACGGACATCTATATGAGGCATTGCCTCAAGAAGACATCATAACCCCTCCACCCTAGTCATAACCTCTTCTAACTGCTACCTTCAGGCAGAAGGTACAGAAACCTGAAGACCAGCTCATCCATGGTTCATGAACAATTTTCTTTTGTCAGGCTCTTGAACCTCTCTGAACTACCCTAACCCTAAACTGCTCCAGGACAACCAAACGATCTGTCTGCACTATCCAAACATCAGTTTTCTTGCACTAACTACAACTGTAAATATTCATTTATTCTGCCCTTTTTATTTTTTTTCCCTATGATGTATTATGGTCATTTAATTTATACTGTTATTATTGGTGTATGTTAAGTACCTGTGAGATTTTCAGTTTTTACAGTTGCAGATTTATCATAAGAATACATGCGTGACATCACATACAACCTTGAGATTCTTTTTTCTGTGGTCCAGGCAGGATTGCCACTTATTGGTAATGTAAACAAAAACTGCACTCGTAAACAAATGTGGCTGGAAGAAGTAAGAATTTCAATGCATCTGTACATTGTACCTATGTATAGGACAATAAATTCTAATTATCATATCTTGTCATAAGATCATGGGCAATTTTCTATCTCAAACAACACTGATTTCTCCTAACCATGAATCTTCCAATATCTAAGGATCTAATGATCTCTTTTCTAAAGGAACAATGACAAAATTTCGACTCAAAAATCTTAAAAAAATATCTAATATCATCCTAAAGATTCACTGTCTTCTTTGTGAAGGAATTTTTCCTTATTTCAGTCGTCAATGTGTATATTTTATCTTGAGACCATGATCAATTCTGGATGCTGTAACCAAGGGAAACATCCTCTACATATCTACCCTATTGAATGTAGTCCAAGAGTGTTCTGCATTCCAATAAGATCACCTCTCATTCTATTAAACTCTAGCTCAGCCATTCTCAACCTTATTTTGGCTATGACACCCTTAGGACTCTGCTCGAAGTCTGTGGGCCCCCTTACCTGAGAAGCAGTCAAGTTTAGTTGATTTCTTTACTTCTCTCTTTTTTTTCTTTGGCTTGGCTTCACGGACAAAGATTTATGGAGGGGTAATGTCCACGTCAGCTGCAGGCTCGTTTGTGGCTGACAAGTCCGATGCGGGACAGGCAGACACGGTTGCAGCGGTTGCAAGGGGAAATTGGTTGGTTGGGGTTGGGTGTGGGTTTTTCCTCCTTTGTCTTTTGTCAGTGAGGTGGGCTCTGCGGTCTTCTTCAAAGGAGGTTGCTGCCCGGCGAACTGTGAGGCACCAAGATGCACGGTTTGAGGCGATATCAGCCCACTGGCGGTGGTCAATGTGGCAGGCACCAAGAGATTTCTTTAGGCAGTCCTTGTACCTCTTCTTTGGTGCACCTCTGTCTCGGTGGCCAGTGGAGAGCTCACCATATAACACGATCTTGGGAAGGCGATGGTCCTCCATTCTGGAGACGTGACCTACCCAGTGTAGTTGGATCTTCAGCAGCGTGGATTCGATGCTGTCGGCCTCTGCCATTTCGAGTACTTCGATGTTGGAGATGAAGTTGCTCCAATGAATGTTGAGGATGGAGCGGAGACAACACTGGTGGAAGCGTTCTAGGAGCTGTAGGTGATGCCGATAGAGGACCTATGATTCGGAGCCGAACAGGAGTGTGGGTATGACAACGGCTCTGTATACGCTAATCTTTGTGAGGTTTTTCAGTTGGTTGTTTTTCCAGACTCTTTTGTGTAGTCTTCTCTCCTTCTGACTACATAAAAACATTTTAAAAATTATTTCAGTCCCTGGCCTCTTCCCTCCTCCTTAAATGTCCTGCGGCCCCAAGGAGTGATATGACCCCAGTTGAGAATGGCTGCTTGGAGAACAGCAATCTTGTCTAATCAAACTCTTTTCATAAGATAACCAAGGTATTTGGGTACCTGCCTACATTTCCCTCATACCTTGATGAAGGGGTCAAGCTTTAAATGTTGCTTATGTATCTTTAACTTTGCTATATAAAGTTTGCTGTTTGACCAGCTGAGTTTCTCCTGCATTGTGCTTTTACTTCAATCACATTGTTTGCAGACTTCTGTGTTTTACTCACTGATTTCCAGTAACCTGTCTTCTCTGCATCTAATCTTTTTTCAAGTAAGGTGATCAAAACTGGTCATCTGATAAATGGACCCACCATTTGGAGACAGAGTCATAGAGGGTGGAAATAGGCCCTTTGGCCCAACTTGTCCATGCTAACCAAAATGTCTTGACCATAACTGACTAAATCCACCCTATCCAGACATCCATCCAAATATTTCTTTAAGGTTGCAACAGTACCTGCCGCAGCCACCTTCTCCAGGAGCTGTACCATACACTCACCACCCTCTGGGTAAAAAAAAAGTTACCCCGCTCTCTCTCTCCCCAACACCTTAAACCTATGTCCTCTAGATACCCATTTCCCTACTCTGGGCAAAAGACTTTACCTTCACCCGATCGATTCTGATACACCTTCATGCAAACATTGAACTGAACATAACAAGTGAAAATCGAAAACAAAAAAAACAGAAACACTTTTTTGATACAGCAGCATCTTCGGAAGGAGAAATAGTTAATTCTTCAACCCTTTATTCTGATGAAGAAACTTCGGCCTGAAACGCTACTTCTGTTACTCCTAACATAAAGGCTGTCTGACCTGCTAAGTGTTTCCAGCAGTTCCTGTTTTTGTTCTGGAATGACAACCCTTCATGTTTTCTCTCTGTTCAGTAAGGAAGTCCTTGACTTTTACCTTGTACTTCTTCCTGCTAGCAAAGCTAAATATAGACATTTAGAATCTGGGGATTCATCTGCACAAGGTCATGTCAACTATTCCATAGATTAACAGTGCATTGAAGATGAAATATCAATCACTATCCTTGCCCCTTAAACATTTGACTTTCAATTAAACTTCTATTAAAACATCATCAACATTTAAAGAAATAATTTGTTTCCAAAAAAAATTGCATTTTTTTTGACAGACTATCTGCTTCTTGACATTTTAATCAATGAAGATCATTTTGCTAAATCTTTCATTGAGATTGTAAAAGTAATACATTAAGCAACTTTAGGTAAAATACAGTTGTTGGTTGGTTGGGGGATAAAAAAAATGCCATTTAGCATCCCGTGAGGGAACAGAATTCTACCAAACTGCTGAGGGAAGAGTTATTTGTTCCAGATTCACTGTCCTTTTGTGCCCTTTCATGGTTTACTGTGGATCCATTACTTCAAGGGTTATCATAATATGGTGATATGACCACCAGCCTACTGAAGGGGGTGATCTGTGTACTTGCAGGAAGACCATCTAAGGGCTGACTCCACCTGGCCGGCAGTCGATCAGCCAACCCAAAATAGAGACCTGAGCTGGCCCCTCCTGAGCCAGTCACACGGGAGCCACCGAAGCATGAACTGGTGTTCAGACTTTTACCTTAATAAAGCCTGTTGTGCAGTCTTTTGAGTTTTGTGCATGTTTGCTGCTATCCCAGCGCACCACACATAATGACTTAAAATAAATCTATTCCTGCAGCTTTCCCAATGGGCCCAGAAAGATTCTTGAAGTCCTCGGGTTCAGTTTGTGTTGAGGTTCTCTTGTCAGAGTGCTGGAAGCAGTGTTATATTGATCTTCTTCCGGGCTACAGATGAACAATGGTGAGCCGGTGTGACTCAACACATCAGACAGCATCCATGGAGAGAAGTGGCGAGTTGCTGTTTCAGGTCGGGATCTTTTGATTTCAGGTTCCATGGAGATTCTGCTGAATACTTCCAGGTTCTCATTATTCACTCAAGTTTCCAGCATCTGCAGCTCTTGCAGAATGGGTTGCAAACATGTGCTTACTCCTCAAGAATCCTCTCTGGAACGGAGCTTGAAGTGGCTATAACGTCTGGCTTCAGATATAAAGCAGCTTTTCCCCCTCTAGCCTAATGCTAATAGGCAGAACAATAGTTCAGCACAGACTAGAAGGGCTGAAGGGCCTGTTTCTGTGCTGTAATATTCTACAGTTCTATAGTTAACCACCAGGATTAAACTGATGAATGAAGGAAGGAAAAAAAAGGAAGCAAGGAGAAATTTGTAAATGGAAGAAATATCTTTACTCTCTAACCAGTCACCAGACAATGGAGGCAGGAAACAGGAGCTGAGAGACAGGGACAGGAAACATGGCAGGAAATAGGGGGCAGCACGGGGTGGGGTGGGGGGGGGGGCAGGAAACTGGAGACGGGAACTAAGGTCAGAAAACTGGGCAGGAAATAGAGAACAAAAGGGGGCGAGAACTTGACTCGGGTAAGAGGCGGAGGGAATCAGGAGATAGGAAACAGGTGGTAGCAACATGGGGTGAGAAACAGGGAGGGTAGTAGGGTGCTTTAAATGGGTGAGAAACAGGTGGTGAGCAACGGGGGCTGGAAATTTGGGACAACAACTGTGGGCAGGAAACTGAGGGTAACAACGTGGGTTGTACATTGGGGATGGGAAACGGGTTTGGAACTGGGCTCAGGAAAGATGAGGCAGTTTCTTGGAACATTAGAAAGCAAATATAAAGTGAATTCCACGGTGAATGCCATTGTGACTGGGATTATCATCTCACAGGAATCTCAATCGCTTTATTTTTTTAACCAAAAATAAACTTTATTCACAATAAATTGTTTACAAAAGGAAAACCATTCAAAGTCTGTTGCTATCCCTTACTTTCATGCTCATACATTTCCGTCACTGTACATTGTAAATTCATTACTTTTTTACCCTTTGCCATCATTGTGTCACCTTGTCACTTCTCCACCCTTTGCTGTTTGAAGGACTTCCCCTCGGTCTCAGCTCCTCAATGCCTGATGAGGTCCTTCCCCACAGCACCCTTGCCTCTCAGTGCGTCTCTCAGCCACGTACTCCTGCAGCCTGGAATGTGCCGGTCAGCAGCATTCCTGCACTGACACCTCCATGTCCTGAAAGACCAACGGGTTTTGGGCAGTCTTCCAGCAGTTCTGGATGTCTGTTTCTGTGCGCCTTCCCGGGAACAGCTTGTCATGCTGCAGCTGGAGATGAACTGTGACAATGACCCTTGCATCTTTCTCCACACAACTCCTAGCGAATCTGCATTTGCCAATGAGGTGGGTGACTGTCTCCTCTCCATTGCAGGAATAACGTATGTTGTGGGTGACGTTCCAATCGTACAGGAAGAATCTGACTGGGAGGGTCCTCTTACTGCCAGCCAGGCCAACAAAATCCTCCCAGGAGCTGCCTACCTTTGCCTGAAGATGGAACTCTAGCTGAACATTGACCCAGTGGTGTAAAAGTTACAGAAGGCGGTTCACCATCAAAGCTCGTCAAACCGAAATTCCTAGTTTTGACTATATTATCATCATCCTGTGCGTAGCCAAATGAGGAGGGAAGGGGAACCTGAGATAGATATTCAAACATTACTTTAGCAAATTCTTCTTGTTACCCAACTACAAGAGGTAACAAAATGTCTTGCTCCAGAAACAAGAAGATTTTTATACTGGCTGATAAGGAATGAGATAGCTTTGATGCAGTGGACAACATGTCCTCTGTATTTGATACCTGGAGATATGGTTCAGATGTTTAATGTTTATGCATGTGCGATCAGTTGGGTAGATTAATAGATCTATATTTTCCAATTTAACAGCATTCCCCAACTCATGCTATTGTTGTATTTATTACTAATTGTTTTGTACTGCCGTCAAAAATGTGCAGGAGCTTATTAAAATTGATAAGTAAAAAGTCCATTGAGTTGGCGTGATTTCTGTTCAGCTGAAGTATATTTTTAATAGCAAAAGGGTTCCCAACTTTACCAGTCATCAGGTAAATGACAGCCAATTGGCTTACTCTTTTTTAAAAAAAAAACGAATTCTGCAGGGAAATTAATGTGGAGAAAGAGGCTAAATAAATCGACGAATGAAATTTAAAAAAAAAACGGTTGAAACAATACATAAGCGAGTTGTGATTGTTGGTTTTAGACCAAGCAAATTACTGTTGGTGTCAAAAATGATAACAAAGCCAAAGTAGCACGTTTCAGTTTGGTCCCAGGTTCACACTAAGAAAGAGTGAACCTTCTGTTTCAGGCAACTGATTCTTCAAGGAACTGGCGTCTTTGTGTCTTCTAATCTTAACTTTATAACTTGTGTTTATTGTTTCTCTTCTGCTTCAGGACAGGAAAGCAAATAATCCTCAAACTTAGGTGGCAAACATCTCCCTAAAGCAGTTCTTCAAACTTAGCTATGCAAAAGACCATGATTAATTGATTTCTGGATATTTTCTTTGGCGCATTGCAAGACATTAACATCAGTTTACTTCAGCGCTGGCAGTTTTGCCCTCTTAATTCCATCTCCTTGACCTGAACAAACAGTTCTGGTTGGCACATCAATGCTGCCTTTTAGACTGATATTTTAAAACAAAGACCCCATTTGCCTTCTTGGGTCGATAGGAAGGATCCCATGGCACTACTTGAAGAAGAGCTGAGAGTTAACATTCATCCCCAAACAATCCCACCAATACAAATTAACTGGTCATAATCTTATTTGTTATTTATGAGACCTTGCTCTATGCAATTTGGCTGCAGTGTTTGTCTCCAGAAAATAAACAGAATTGTGGCGCTGAGTTCAATAGAATTTTGATAATGATTCTATTGTTATTGCACCAATTCCATTGTCCCTCTCAACAATCTGTTGGAAAATTTCCCATTCCTGGATTAATCACCTGTTCAAAAGTAGTGATCAGTTCAGAAAGCTGAATGTAGATGTTCCAAAAATGTTTTGAACAAAGCAGGTTTGGTTATATTTCGGAGAAATAGACGATGCATGTTACACGTGAAGGTTGATACATGTGCCGGAACCAATCCTGGGATACAGTGACAAATTAAAATATGAGTTGACGTCCTGTGCGAACGTACGGACAGATGTGAATAATACCACAATCGCAATCCATTGACGGAGTGGTACTGTAGTTCTATATTGTTTTGTGAATATCAACTGGACCTCTTCCTCTGTGAGAACAAGAGCATGATGGCAAAGATAAATTCAGTTCAGTTATGTTGAAGCTCATTGACACATGTGCCAAGATGTAAGATAGAGTTTCTACTGCGAGCAGACGAGCTAGTCATCCCATGCATAGTACAATGAGTAAAGCCTGGTACAAAAGTGAAGCGTTTCAGATAGAGAGAGAGAGTTGGTGTGGAAACAAAGGCAGTTTTGGTTGTAAATAAATAGTGGCACCAGACCTCACTGGAATTTCATTGCTAAACACACTGTCAATGTGTTAATAGTGTTCTCACAATTTCTTTAAATAATTTTACTGTTTTGAAGTTCACTTAGGAGCCTGATAATGGTGGGACAAAAACATTCCTTGAATCTGAGTGTGTACCATTTAATCTTCCCAAAGGTAGGGAAGTGAACAGACAGAGTATGGCTGGGACGGATTGAATCTTTTAAAATGTTGCCTGCTTTCCTGAGGCAATGGGAAATGTAGATAAGAGGCAATGGAGGGAAGGGGTTATGTGTGTGATGGCCTGAGCTGCTTGCACACCCTTTGTAGTTTCTTGTGGTCCTGGGTGGAGCGGTCACCATCCCACGCAGTGATGCATCTTTGTGGGATTCTTTCAGTGATGAGTCAATAGAAGTTGTTAACTGATTCAGGTGAAATATCAAATTTCCTCAGCTTTCTTTTGGCTGCAACAAAGCCAAGTAATTTTATTTCTGGGCATGGTTCAAGTTCATTGTTCTACACTGCCAGAAGCTCATTAGAATCAAGAACAAAAATATCCTCGTGGAAGTGAAAAAAGTATTAAAGCTCTTTCTGTTCTCATTAATGTTACAACAATGTGCTCCTCACATAATGGATGCTCTTGGTATGACTTCTAGGTAACGCTGTAAATCCCAGTACAGCTGCTATTCATCTCAAAAAAGAGACAAGTGATAGTGGATACTGAAACCTGGAGTTAAAAACAATCTGCTGGAGAAACAGAAGATTGAGCAGCATCTGTGGGAGTAATTTTTTTTGACATTTCGTGTCAGAACCCTTCTTCAAGACCAAGGTAACCAGAACCTTGCCTTGAAATGAGCTTGGAACTATATATTGTGTTAGCACTAGGAATGCCTCCATAACACTTCCCACATCCTTCTTCTTATACCCCAGCCCTCTTCTCCCGTCACCTCAGCTCATATTTGAATGAAATCCAATAAATGCCTTTCTTAGCTGTGTTCATGGACTGGTAAAGCATGGCTGGCTGGTCTGCCTCATAAGCTCTTACTCGTACAAAATGCCACGTTCCCCTTGTCAACACTCAATATCTCACTTTCTGATATAAATGGGCTTTTAGTTAAACAAATGCCACTATTTTTTTTGCAAATCTTTCTATGATATCATGATCCTCTACATCTTTAGATTCTCCTCTAGACCTCCAGCACTTTCATCTCTCAAAATGTGTCCTTTGATCATCCTTCAATTCCTCACCATTTTTGGCCCAGTCTACAACTCTCAAGGTACAGCTTTTGAATTTCCTCCTTTTATCCCTTCAGCTCTCAGATTCCTTCTTTAAAACAGAACTCTTTGATGAAGAGTTTGGTCAAAACTTCTAATTCCCTGGGTCTTTTGTGGCTTAAGATGCTGTATCAATATGTTTTTGTTGTAACAAAATGGTGGCTCCAGAACTTGTTGGAATTTAATTGCTAAACAAATTGTTATTGGACAATTGGTGTTTTCACATTTTCTGAAATGGATGCATCTTGACAATATATCAATGCATTGTATATCATGTATTACAAGCTCCTGTTTGTTTTCTTTTGTGAGTGTTATTTTGGGGGTGGTCCAGGGTGCATCATTGAGTCCAAATGATAAACAAAGGATGTTCTCAACTAAGAACCAAGAGACAATAGTGTTTATCCAAGGGGAAAAAAAAACAGATGGTGAGAGAGAAGTCATATGAGTCATGTGTTTGAAACACTAAAAAAAACAAGATTTTGGTGTTGATCAGCAAGCCATTTTGATGAATTTAGAAGTGAAGTGACTTTGTGTGAGAAATGGCACTTTTTTTGTTTCTCCTCTCGATGTTTGTTATGGCCATTTTGATTAACCCCTATCTGGATAAACGAAGCAGGAGGATTCCTGCATTTTGGATTGTGACCATTCTGAGGGTCATTTCATTTGACCCTTGCCTGGGTTTTGGAAGCCTTGTGGAAGTCACACATTTTATTTCCCCTACGCAAGGAAGAAGGGAGTTGTGACAATCATTCAAATGAAAGGGCAGTTCTCTGGAAGCAACTCAACAAGGATTCAAGAGTTTTCAGGAGTCTGATCACACACTCACCTTCTTTGTGATTGCTTCTATACATCAGTTTAAAAATCTGTGTTTCAACAGAACTTTGAAATGACTTTCTAGAATTATGTCTCTCACACACACTATAGTTGGGATTGTTATTAATAAATGTATTGTTTTAAAAATAACTGTCTAGGTGAATTTCTATTGCTGCTGGTCTGTGACATAACAAATGTTGCAAGCTTGCATGTGATTGTGTGCTTTGAAATATTTCCTGAATCTTTGAAGTACAGAGAATAAATGCTGATAAGTTCTTATTAGAATTATTAACACCCATATTGATGTGGAAATTGCATTACAAATACGATTATTGAAGTTTAGCTTCAGGAAGGATGTTATAGTTTCAGTAGTTTGCAAACACAAGAACTCGGTGAGAGAGTCGAGGATGGTCTGAGACTAGAGGGATATCCCTTTAGAACAGAGATGAGGAGGTATTTCTTCAATGAGAGGGTGGTGAATCTATGGAGTTTATTGCCACAGACAGCTGAGGAGACCATTATTGGGGAGATTTACAGCAGGTTCTTGATTAGTGAGGGTGTCAAAGGTCAGGTGAGAAATGGATACATGAGGAAAGATACATGATTCGAATTGTAAAGCAGACTCTACGGGCTGAATGGCCTCATTCTGACCTTATTTCTGGTTTTTAGACTGCAATGGCAGGAAAAACGCGGAAAAACTTAACATAATTACTGCCCGTGTGGTCGTTCACACCTCTTTAGACGGCAAGTACCTGAATGCAACAGTCCCGGGGGTTGGACGACCGTCAACAGATTTGTCAGCTACAATTTACACTGCAGGCTTCCTCCAAAAAGTTGCAGGCGTCCTGCAGGATAAATCGCGGGGCAGGAATTGACTGAAGACTACCCGGACCATCCTTTTGAGGCGGCCCGTGTTAGCGACAAAGTTTGTGCCATTTCGCACCTGCAAGTCTCAACCCCATATTGAAACACTTGAATAATTTGGACACTCTGCTGTTGAGAAATCCTCATTTTTATTAGGGTGCCGTGTTTGTTTCATCGGAGCTCTTATTTGAAACTTTGGACCAAGAAAGAGCGATTAAATGCCTGATTCTTCCCCGATGAACTCGAGTCCAAAACGTTTTTGGGGCAAACACAAAAGGAGGGAAGGGCAATATCAAGGGAGTGCAGTAGGGGGCGCTGTTGGGCCACTGAGGTGGGAGCGATGTGATAGAACCTTCACTCAACATTCCGTTCCCGGACACTCATTCCCCGCCTTAAACCAACACTCAGGACATGATCAAGGAACCTTTTTGAGAGACACATTCCCGGGTAATGTTTGTAATTTGATACGAATCAGGAAATAGTTTCACTAATTTAAGTAATCCATAACTGGAATATTTGGATACGAATGAAATTATAGCGACTGAACCTTGCGCCTTGGTAAAATAATCAACGGGAGTAACTAATGGGGCAATTCTATCCAAAGTACCATTTTTTTCCTAATCAGAGCACGGGGGGGGGGGGGCTGCAGCTGAAGTGGGGAATAGGGGCTCAACTTTAAAAAAAAGATGTGGACAGGTGCATGGATCGGAGGGTCGGGGAGAATGATAGTTCAGCACGGATTAGAGGGGCCGAAGGGCCGGTTTCTGTGCTGGATGATTCTAAATATGTTTTTACTCATGTGAATGATTTCAAAACTGATTTAAAAGTACAGTAATCGTTTAAAATGGCCAATGGATAAGTTAAACGAAAGCACATTAAAACTGGCCCACATTAAAGTGCAGAAACTGACTTTGCTCGAACCTAATCCACTGATTTAAAAAAATATAGTGAATAATAATTTCGGCGGAGTTTGTCAGTTTGAAATCGAGTCACAAGAGAGTTCTTTCTTTTCACACGAATATTAAAATTACTTTTTATCTCTGTTTTCTTATCCCTTAAAAATCATTCCAGGCGAACTTTTAATTCAACCATGTAAAAACTTCGCGCTGCCATGATCACGAAGCCAAAAAAAAAATCGGGTCATCAAATTCAAATATAAAAAAAATATCAAACGGATCTGAGATCGCTTCATGTATTTTCTAGACTTTGACGACAGCTCTTTTAAATAAATGCCAGGAAATGTTTTCTTGCCTTGCGGCGAAAGGGATAGCATAGAATTAAGCAGAAATTAATCTTGGCTACTTTAGAAATTGGCCAATCTGCCTGGAATGCAAGTTCCTGATTTTTAACCCGCTTTTACACTTGATACTTTCTGCGTTCATTGCAAATGTCGAACTATAACCCACCGATTCTAAAACAGCTGATTATAGCCGAAGCTGCGGGTCTATTGAAATGCTACGTATCTTGTTCCATTCGGTTTCCGAGCAGACCACATTCATTTAAAAGAACAGGTTACCTTGCCCCCTTCCGCCACTACAACTGTAATGTTAACACAGAGATGGGAAATATAAATGTTAATTCTGAAATTCACTCATCCTTCTCAAAAGATTTCCACGGAGTACCAGCTCTTCCAAGCGCAGATGGGACAATGTTTCTGTCTCCCACTCCCACATTTTAAACAGGACAATTCGATCCAGGTACCGCGAATCTGGCCCCGGCTCGGATGAATCATTGAATGAAGTCCATTCGTGAGACTGACGCAGGGAAGAGTTTTGAATGTTTCGCCTTGGGCAACTCCCACACCAGAATAAAACACAAAGCCAAGGTTTGGAATGGGAATGAGAACACGGGATTGAGAATGGCCATTCCTCCCCATGAATGCTGCCTGGCCCGCCAGCTAAAGATTCCAAAGTCTTGTGCTTTCCTGGAGACAAGTGGGTTTGACTGAGAGCTCGGGATTGCTTCACCGCGTTTGGGGGTCTGTGGACGTCCGAGATTTTAAAAAAAATAAAAATATCGTCCCTTCCTTTATGATTTGGGGCGTGCGTGTTGAGCTGGTTTTCATTCCCCCTTTTTTCATGGGCGAGTTGGAAAATGGATCCCGCGTGTGGCCAGCAACACAAGGAGGTTTTTTTCCCCCTTTATTTTGGTTGTCACAGAGAGCGCTGGAAAATGGGGACCTTCCTATTATTGAGACGTCTGCGGAAATACTAATTGATTTCAAGACTGATTAGCTGTCCTTATTAAATGCTGATGTTCCAGTTCGCCCCCCCCCCCCCAGCTCTGAGAGAGGGTCTAGGCAGATATTTAACAGAACTGTCTGTTTTGGGGGGTTGGATTAGCGAGATTTATACTTGTCGAGGGGATGCATTAATTTAGTTTTAGTTCTATTATTTTTTGGAAGGGCGCGTACACTAAACACCTTTATTTATAATTTGTGTTTCCAGTGGCCTATTGAGGCGTTACATGGTGCGCTGTTAAAACGACCCCACACGAGTTAGGTAGATGTTAGAGCGAAACAGGACCCCCCCCCCCCCTGAATTTCTTTCAGCTTATTGCACAGGTAGAGGCGATCAGAAACGTTCGGGGTACTTAAGTCGGCATCAGAACGTGGCTGTCTGTGAGGTTGGCTGGGTGGAGGGTTCCGGGTTAAAACGAGCAAGAATGTAGCTCATCTGGTGAGTTAGCGACTCTTCTATCGTTAGTTTTCCGTACTGCTTCATGACCGCCAGATCCATGTCAGGAAACGCTGTCGTTTCAAGAGGCCGGCGCGGTCGGTACAACCTCGCACCTGGTTAAAATAGATCCAACTCTCGGACGTGTTACGGGAGATGGAGGAGAAGCGGTGGTGGGGGGTGGGGGGGGGGGGGAGGGGGGATGGGGGAACAAGATATCTCCCCGGAGATCTTCTCCGATTCATCTTAATCTGTGATTCCGACGGGCAAACGGAAAACTCGGCCAACACGCCAGCGGGAAAAAAGATGAGGTATCCATGTGGTTTCGCCCTCTTGGTCACTGACAGGGAACGGGAAACAAAACGCACAGCATATGGTGGAGAAGCAGATGTCTCCTTCAGGCCATTTTAGTTCCAGCGCTCTTGGAACCTGCACTTTTCTGTCGCCTGTTTCATTCTCGCCCGCCTCTTATATGTACTATGTAGTAGTTGACTTGCCTGGATTATACACAAAACAAAGTCTCGGCACACGGAACAGTTCCATTCAATCGTTGCTAAAGGGGAAGAAAGAGTAAAACACGAAAGTCTGCAGATACCGTGATTGAGGTCAAAACACAACGCTGAAGAAACTCAGCAGGCCACACAGATCCATAACCAACGTTTCCATCTTGAGCCCTTTGGCGAGGTATGAGCGAAATGTAGGCGGGTGCCCGAGGTTCAGGCGCCTGTCTACATTTTGTTCTTAGGGCTCAAGCCTGAAACCTGGGTTACGGTGCTGGAGAAACTCAGCAGATGTACATTATAAAGTGAAGAAGATGGATAATCAACGTGCTTGAGTCCTTGATCGAGGTATTCAGCTGCAACCAGATTGTAATTTGGTTTAAAAGGGAAATACTACTGCGATTTATCGACGAGTCCGCGACTACGGGCGAGACAGGGGTTGGGGACCAAGGTGTCTGCAACTCGCAGAATATCTCCCGTTTCATCGGCCCACTTTCGCTGGCCTGACCCCACATCCTGGCATCGCACATATCGCATGCTCAGCGAAACGTCAAGCCTTGCCGATGGAACAAAGGAGGCGAGCAATTTGCTTAGAGGTTGACGAGGGGCTCAATCTCAATGTCGGTCCCAGATCTTTACCTCCTGTGGACCGGCTGGGTTCCTCCGGCGTTTTTGTGCTTTTAGAGTACCTGTAATGCCAACGAGCGGAAATTAATCGGATTGTTACAACTTCACACCGGTTTTCCATTCGGATTCACACACACAAAAACAATGAAGCGGGGCACCAATGTTATGGTTATTCAATGTACAACTTTCGCCTGGTCAATGCCGAAACCTTTGCAGATTCTTAGAAGATCAAATAAATTTGAGTGCAAGAAGAAAGTCTGCAGTCGCTGTGATTGTAGTAAAGACACAAAAGTGCTGGGTGAACTCAGCCGGTCCCGCAGCGTCCAGAGGAGGCAGGTGGACACCGACGTTTCGGGACTGAGCCCTTCGTGTAGTTTCTATTGACAGTGTAGGTGGCGACGCCAAATATTAACAATTTTCCATCTATATAATATTTGTTGTTATTCTTCATACTACACTTAGCTGTGATACTCGGTAATGTATTACTGATTTATATCTATAGATATTTATATCTATCCACCCCCATCTCAATTCAGCTGCGATAACATGGTTCCTAACTAATCTCAATGTTTGAGTTACGGTAACATCATTTGATTTATTTAAGTTCAATATAAAAGTATCTGAACAAAATCTGGTTCAATTTTGAAACATTCAGTGGATAATTCTTTTCTAAATACTGTATTGCCGACAGAACGGGCAAATAAATAGCGAGGACATTTTAAGCAATTTAAACAATAACTCTTGCCCTGTAGATTATTAATTGTGCTAATATTACCACAATTACAATCTCGTTGCAGCTGAATACCTCGATCAAGGACTCAAGCACGTTGGTTATAATCTCTCTCTCTCTCGCTCTCTCTCTCTCTCTCGCTCGCTCTTCTCTTCTTCCCCCCCCCCCCCCCTTCTCACCTTTACCTCTCACCACCACCCGCCCTCCACACACACACACACACACACACACACACAGAACCTCCTGAAGTTGTATCTTTGTTCATTGTATCTTTCGCACGTTGTTACTATTTAACTTTCGCGTTCTGGACCAGTCGCCTATCCTTGGATTCCTTCCAATTTCAACAACTTTAACATAAGATAACAAATGTCTCGCAACAAATTCCAACGTTCCCTCAGCAGCAGTTTGATTTTAAAAAGATCAGTAATTGAAGATTTCAGTAACTCGAACAACGCTTAAACAGCCCGAGATTCATTCAGCAGATACCCACCCACACGCTACTGCAAGGGGTTTACTGCTCTCGCTGAACCTCGGTCACATGAATGCATATGGATAATTTCTGGAGAGATCCATATTATTCATGAAAAATAATAAATTAAAAATCCCCATTAGGTACAGGAAGTGTTAAAATGGAATTATTAGTTGATTCTAAACGTTGCAAGGTCTTTAAACCTTGGGTAAAATAAATACAAGCACTTGCACAGATTATATATGCAGTGCGTATAAATAGCCCATGGAAAACTCACACTGAAATATAGAGTGCAAACGTTCAGGCGTGTTTCTTTAAGATTTGCGTTGAAAGTATTTATTTTTCTACTCTCTCCTTTCCAGAATTATGCCTCCGTTTGCTGTCCTAAAGCTTCGCTGTTTACTGAAGCTCATTTTGGTCAGATACCACGAGAAATGGCAGATAGAATGACAGAAATAGTTATTGATCTATTCTCTTTTTAACTACCGCTGAAAGTTCATCAATCCCTGACGAGTGATCGAAAAGACGGGTTTTGGGCTTTTCTACCGTGTGTCGATGTGTGTGTTTGTGTCCGCGAGTGTATATTTATCTTTATGTATACCTGATGGTATAATCCTGTGTATGTGTACCTGTGTGTGTATCTCTGGCATCTGATGCCATATATATATATACACAGTCACAGGTACGTGTGTGTGTGAGAGAGAGAAAGAGAAATGTATGTGCAACTGGTATCTGCGTGTGTGTGCGTGCGAGAGAGAGAAATTATGTGTGTGCATCTGGTATCTGCGTGTCTGTGTGTGTGAGAGAGAGGGGGGGGGCGGCGAGAGAGAATCTCTGTGTGTGTGTGTGTGTGTGAGAGAGAGAGAGAGAGAGAGAGGAATGCAATACACAAATGTGCAGGAGAAACTCTGCAGATCACACAGCATCATAGGGATGTGTAAAGGGTGTGCGCGCCGAAACGCTGGAGAGTGGAAGTTTCCCCCACCCCTTGGTTTATTGCGACGGTCCTTATTCAAATAGTTCGTTTGGGTCTTTGCAAAAGTATCCTACAGACGTGAAGGTTTTAACAGTTTTGTTAAAGCTGTGCTCCCAGAAATCAGTCCTAGCGGCCGTTCGGTCCCATGGTTGATCACTAGACATGTGGAGATTCGCCTGGACAATTCACTCAGCACTCGACCTCATTTTGTTAACTCGAACAATTGAAATGTGCGGCCGGAAATCTCTTCGGCCGAAGAGACGCGGGGTTGCAAGCTTTGGATCCCATTTACACGGAGGCGGCTGTGTGGTCACTGGCACAGCTCCAGCTGCCCATACCCAGTCCTCCACATCACCCCAGCCTCACACCCGACCCGCCGTAACGCCACCATTGTCGGGGAAACATCACTTCCAACACCGTTCTAGGTTCTTAGCCTGCAATGTAATTTGATATGGACCACCATGTAGATACCTCATCATTAGTACCCAGCATGGAATGTACTCGTGTGTCATTTATTTGAAATCTACATTTTCTAACACGCTTGATGGTCAATAGAGATGGGCAAAGGTACCGGGGATTTACAAGTGTTCGTGCTTTCTAAAAATTTCCTTTTCGGAATCGTAGGGAATAGCTAATAAGAATAATTATTAAGCCATGTCATATATATATATATATATATATATATATATATATAGTATGTGTTCGCATGTACGTGGGGATGTGCACTGAGTAAAGATTTGAGTGCAAATCCACACATAGATGATCAGGGTAGGAAATTCATTCCTTGCCCATCCCAATTTACGATCAGAGTTAATATTTCTGTACAGTTCTTCTGGACAGGATCCAAGGAACATGGATCACAGACAGCAAAACACAAGGAAGTTGGTTTTCTTTTTAAAATGATAACAGGCTCATCACTTGAGTAAGTGCTTCGCCGAAGTATAGATGCAGTTCGGAGTTACGATTAAAAAAAACCCCTTGAAATAACCCGTCGTTAATCTACAGGTTACAGACGGGGGGAAAAAAATGGGTGGATCCTCATTTCCAACTCCATTTCGACGTCCAGTGTATTCATTGATTGGATATTTACAACCCGAGCATCTACAGAAGAATGGAAGGGGGGGGGGGTGTTAAACATCACCGGGGTCGCTAATTGTGGGGTTTGTTGGAAGGTTTGCAGAGTTGGGGGTAGGGATGTTGAGGTGAAACTGAAAATCTGAGAGGCGCAATATATGCACCGCCCCATCCTTAATATCTCCCTGGTATAAATGAAACTCGTGCGTCTCTCTGATGTTGTTTTGTTTGGCTAGAGCAGTAAAGCGTGGTTTGTAAGAATTTCCCCCATCCAATTTCCAACCTCCGTCATGTACTGTCTGTCGGAGTTGATACACTCCCTTATTTCTTGCTGGCTATTTGCATATAAATATATTTGCCACAAATAAAGCTGGTGCTGAATCCAGTCGCCGAAAGGACGAGCAGATTTATAATTCTAACAGCTGCAAAAAAAAAAAATGAACACGCTGAGGCCTCTAGAATGTGGTGAACTTAAATACCGGAAAAATCACGGACACTGATGTAATTGCTGAGGGACATTTCGATGTACAAATTGGAAACAAAAGCCTTCAGCACCATTGAACAGGTGAAAGTTGAGTCGATAAAAAGAAATGCTGAGATCTATTAAGCAGGCTTTAGGGACCTTCCCCTCTGATGGTTTCTGCGACGACTTCCCTCGCCCATCACCTTCTCTTTCAATCCCAATGAAATTGCAAACCTATTGGCTGCCCCAATCCTTGCTGTTTTACATGCAATTACACCCATAATCTCCGAAACTACCCCATCGCGTTCAGTCCCGATTTCCCCCCCCCCCATGCATTCTCATATGAAACATTATCTGGTCGTGTTCTGCCATTTCAAAATATTTGAACAACCCTAAAAATCGATTTCTTTGACTGTGATGAATTCCGAATTGTAATTCGAAGCTATTGATTTTGTGGTTTGTAGCATGAACATTTCTGTCCTCTTCACCACGGTACAAAAATTCTGGCTAGTTCCACTTTTCATATTTATCCCTCTTTGAGCCGACCACCCCCCCACCCCCCCCCCCCCCCAGCCTCTCTTCAAACCCGAACCCCCCCCCCCTTCAAATCAACCATGATTTCAGTAAACCCCAAAAGGGCATGTGTCTGTTTACATTTTTACTGCAGATCTGGGTTAACAAAGACCCTATCCTCGACAGAAAAAAATCTTCCATCAATGACTTATACATTGGTTATTGTGGAACCGATTATTTGGTTGGAGATTTCAACGTGAACCTCGCCCGCAGCGCACTAAGGAAATCAGATGATTTATATTTGAATATAAATATATTTGAATTTTGAGCTATTGCTGTCAATGGCTAGAAAGTGTATTCATTACATCCAGTAATGTTTAACTTAATGGTGCTAATTTGTTTGAACTTCCACATAGTACATTTTGGAAAAGAAATAAAACACAAACGCTCGATTGAGTTTAACAACAGAGACACTTAAAAAGCCAATTCAAGATAGTTTAAATCTTTATTTATCAGAGTCTTGTAAAACCAATGCAATCTGCATTACATTAACTGCTTTTCAATAGCGCATTGACTGTAACTAAAAGATGCCTCGGTTCTCACCTAATTAAGGCCACAGGTAAATTGTGGGACCAGAAGCTCCTTTGTGGATTATACACCTGAGAACAGTACTTTACTGAAAATGTCCTAATGCTTCTACTCAGCGAGGAGAAGCTGCGGCGGAATGTGTTGGGAGCGTCCGAGCAATGGTGGATGTACTGAATTCATTGTTACGATGACCACGCTGGGTGCCCAGCAATTCATTTTAAACGGCTATTAAAAGATAAAGACCAAAGGGACGTTTGGTGCCAATACCATGGAATAGTATTGGTCGAATTCAACTCCAACATTACAAGCAATTTTCCATAGATGAAGCAGAGATATCAGGCCCATCAGATCAGATTTCACCTGATTTTCAAGAGAGAATGCCATCGCTATTTCTGAGCAGCAAGACCATTGCTTAAAAGACAACAACTTTCTTTCAGCACGGTTAAAACAATCTGCCGGAAACAAATCTGAAATGTGTTTATTAATATAAATTATCTAATGGACAGATATATCACGCATAGGAAAGAATGGAAGGCAGACTGTCCTTTCTGTGTGTGTGTGTGTGTGTGTGTGTGTGACAGTCCAATGACAGTAACCCCTCTAAACCTATTCCGCAGCAAATAATGATTACGATATTTACATATGCTAAACACGGAGTGGGGGAAAGAGGAGAACGGAGTGGGGGAAGATGGGGAGAAGAGAAGTCTGACGATCCTGTAGACCAAAAACGTGTGTGAAGAGAATAGAGAACACGTTGTGTAATGCACACACAATGTCAAATAGACAAAGAAATGGTAAACGTTAAATGGTAACAGGGGCCGATCACTGTGCAAAGACCGTGGGGAAAATCATTCCCTTCATTTTAAGCGAAGGGGAGGTCAGTGGTCCTCAACCGTTTTTTTCTCACACTCAAATACCGCCTTAAGCCATCCCTTGCATAGGATGCCATAGGTGCTAAGTGATTACTTAAAGTGGAATGTGAGTGGAAAATAAAGGCTGAAAACTACTGTTCTTGGCAAAGTTGTCAGTCTTTGTTGCATGAGTGTGTTTCAAGTTTGCATTATTGTTAATAGCGGCATTAATCGAGATGGAGCGAGGCCCCGTCTACGATTCATCCTACCTGCGAGCCTCAGGGCCGACATTCTTTGGAATTCGGGTTCCTGCAACCACTTCCACATCCTCCGGAAGGTTTCCCGGCCGGATTTGAGCTTACTCCAGGGCTTGGGATTCCTCAGCAGGTCCGACAGAGTGCCCTGGGACCGGCACAGAATACGCTGTGCAAAAATGGCCTGCGGAATGCTGTAGCGCTTGAGCTCGGCTGTGATCCGTTGGGCGACCTCCTTGGTGTTGATTTCTTCCACTTGGTTGGAGGTGTTGCCTTGAGATCCGGACACGGATGCCTGGCGATCGCGGTCGGACGAGAGCATGGAGCCGTTGGTCTGTCCGTGGTGATGCGTGTGATGGTGCATCCCATTGAGGTGGGCCATCATCCCGGCTCCTGGTCCTGCCAGCCCCCTGCCAAGGTGTTCGTCCCCTCTGGAAAGCATAGCTGCGTGGGAATCAAAGCCATTCGGAGACAACATCTTCTCATTGCCCATGTGGCCACCGTAAGGGTGCTGCGAGTTGTGCAATGTCCCCAGTCCGTTGGAGAGAGGGGACAACGGTTGCCCCATGGTCGCCATGTCCTTGTGGTAGGGGCTGTAAAGATTGCCCATGGACGGTAAGCCCCTCTCGTCCCTCATGAGGGTGAAGCTGCCGCTGACGTTGCCGGCCAACCTCTGGTGCGGGTGGTGGTGGTGGTGGTGGTGGTGGTGGTGAGGGTGATGGAATTTGTCGGACACCGTCGAGATGGGCGGCAGGTGCTGGAGGGGAGTCAGCGTGGTGTAAGTACTGCTCAGGCTCATCCCAGGTGGACTCTCGCAGGACATGCTCATGGCGGGGTGCAGCGGACCAGACAGGCTGTGGTCCGCACGGTACTCGCCTCCTTCCAGGATTGAAGCCATGCTCGAAACCATGGCAGGTCGGCCGTGGGATGAGAGGCTCCGATGAGAAGCCTGGCGATTGTGAGAACTATTCATCAAGTCGCTGGCTTGGGTCACGCCGTGAATATTCCCAATATTGTCCATTGTAAGCTCCATGTTCGCTGCACCGGGTTGGCATCAATAGCTATTCGTCCGTTCGATCGAGCATTTTGCAATCTCTCTCTCTCCACCACCCCCCCCCCCCTCTCTCTCTCTCCCTCCCTCTCTCTCTCTCACGTTCACGGATTCAGTGCTATGGGCTTGCTCCGCTCGCGCTGTCTGTCTGAGGTACAGTGCAGGTTCCTGGGCTGATGTTTAACTGCTGCAGATTGAGGAGAGACAGAGAGAGCCAGAGGGTCAGTGCGCAATCTCACATCCTTCCTTGACGTCACCAGACCCACATCTCATTACTGAACTTCCGGAGCCTTGCTCCTCTCCCTGCATTTACCTATAACACGGAAAGATTCCGCTCAAATAATGCAAGGTTCAAATCATCTGAGAGCGTGTAACCTACTCCTGTCAACACCACCTCACTGCAAACTCGCCGCATCGAGTGTTGTCACCCCTTGGTGCTTCCACAGCACAGAGCTGTCTTTGGTCGAAGAAAATGACTTTACAATGCGTTGAGTAATTGACAAGGATATAATTATGGAAAGCAACGTGTCACGACTTACAGTAGATGTAAACGCTCGATTCATTAGTCCAAACACAGTTTGAACTCTCATATTAAAATGGAGGATTAAGATCACTTTGAAATAGAGAAATTAATTGTCTTTGCAAAGAAAGAAATGCTGGCTGGTTATTCAAACTCATTCATTTGGATAATTATAATTTGTGTTTAAAAATTCTAATATAGAAAATAAAGTCTCGGCCAGGATCCAATTTCAGTAGATCATGCCCAGGATTCGGTATGGGACACTTGGGACACAAGTTTCCGACTCAGTAAGGTAACCTAAAACTTTTGAAATGTCTGTCTATCTTTCTGTATCTATCTATCTATCTATCTATCTATCAATCAATTTATCTATAATTCTATCTATCTATCTATCAATTTATCTATAATTCTATCTATCTATCTAACTATCTATCTATCATTCTATCTATCATTCTATCTATCCATCTATCTATCATTCTATCCATCCATCTATCTATCTATCTATCTATCTATCTATCTATCTATCTATCTATCTATCTATCTATCTATCTATCTATCTATCTAACCGTAGGTTCAAATCAATATCAGTCTCGGTTCTTAGACATTCTGGGTACCGCCTAATTGACAAATAAGAAAATATTTAGCATTTTAAAAGAATACTATTATTTTCGGGGAAAAAAATCACATTAATTTCTTTGGATTTTTCAGCCGAAGGCCCATTTAATGAGGTACTGTGGACAATTCACCATCATAAATGGTCTGGTCTTTCGATGTTTACTACACTTCTTGCCAACACTGAGAAACCCCTTTGATTCAGTTCTACCACTGTAACAGCCGATCGTTCCAAAATGAAATAGTGTCAACTGCCACAGAGCGCAGATACGCTAACATCTCTGAATTGCCATCGAAAAAGCTACTTACATCGCTTGGACGCCTTTGGGGAATTGTTATCAGCAACATTTTATCACGATATTGATAGATGACAGCAACTGTGAAGCAATACTTCGATTAGAATCAGAAGGCAGATTTGCATGTGATGCCAATCATGTACGCGGTACCACTTTCGGCTGGATAATTACCTTAGATTTGAATTTAGGGAGGAGTGATATTCCCACTGCAAACACTATAATTTGCACTTGGATTCGCGGGTATCAATTATTTCCCGTGCCCTCTCTATTCCCGTTTGAAAATCAGTCCATTGCAACCCAGAATGTTCGTTATCACCTGGATTATTTTGAGAAATAGCCGTAATATCTATTGGGTTTGCAACGGAGTTGATTAAAATATCAAGGAGACTGAGGCGTGAAGGACAAAATACTGACCTGAGGAATGGGAACTGGGAAGAGAAGGTCTTTGGGGAGTTCGAGCAGTAACCAGTAGTAACAGCATGAAAGTCTTGCATTAAGGGACTTGCAGAGGATTTGCAACATAAAGAAGTACAAAAATCCAGCTGAGAGAGCTTTGATCCTGAATATACTCAGGTCGAAGGTTTAGGGAATACTCCACAACTTGAACTGACCGTTGCACCCAATGGCCGAGTGTATTCACATCTAAAACAGACGGCGCGTCGAAGCTGCAGCCACGTTCACCCATGTGGAGGGGGGGTTTCATTAACATGTTCCCTGCATCGGCACGATCGTCCCCGTCACTTCTAGACACGCAGAAATGTTCCCTGAATGCCTATTTAAATTTTCAGAAATGTTTCACTTCATTTGGTTAGAAAAAAAAGTGGAGAATATAGAAATGTGACATTCCAAAATAGAGGCGAAACATGTCTATTTCAGATTTGTAAAGAATGAAATGAAACGCGGAAGCTGCAAATTATTGTCCGTGTTTGTCCTTTTTTTTAAAAAAAATCCCCAAGGCTCCAAATGTGGAACTTCTGAAGGAAAATATTAATGTGGTCATTTGCATTCAGCGAATTTCTGTTGCAATCAATATGGAACTCAGTCGGATTATTGCCGGATGTTCAGGCAATGCAAGCATTTATTTGTCTGTTGCCCCTCGATGTGTTTTGCAAATCCGAGGGAATAGTGGTTTCTGTACTGAGAACATTATTGCGAGGAGGTGAACTCGCGGGACAGTCCCTGGAAACACCAGCCAGGAATGCTATTTCTCTGCCAGTCGTTTTATAATTAACTAAATATAATTTAGCAAACTAAATGTGCTCTTCATTCAAGCGGGGAACCGCAACACCTCATTGCTTCGTCTCAATCGATAAGGTATCATTAGCCAAAGCGCAGCCAACCAAATGCGCTAAAAATGCGAAAATAGAAACGGATACAAATATTGCCCATTTCCCCATTAAAAAAAAAACCAAGAGGATTAAAAGGGCAACTTCTAATTGTCCAGAATAAACGTCGCTGTATTCTGGTTCCAGTGAAAGGCCAGTCCCTTTTCGAACACTTGGGCTCCCACCTCGGCCCCGGCCTCTGAATGCTCGCCCTCACTCGCCGTTTCAATTAATTAAACCGTGGTCATTAATGACGTCGCAGGTTGCCTCTCCATACCCTCGACAAATATTCACAACAGTGCATTCCAGGGGAAACCCATTTCCCTTAAGTACCCGCGCTGTTATTGTGTGCAAACATCTGACCATGCAGAAACCAAATTCTGCAAATCCGTTGTCACAAACTGGGTAAAATCCAACCCCCCCGCCATGACTTTTAGATTGAAAATTACGCTGTGAGGGTTCATTCAGATTTGCATGTAATCAGTCTCCCACTTCCCTCGGCTGAAGCGACTGCAAAGCCGAGCAGGGCCCGGACAGAAAGAGTCCGGGTTCTGCTTTCTTGTTCCTAACCATCTGTCGGCTGCTTTGGCCAGCCTGTGTATTGATCGCTTCTCCAGCACGTTCTCCAAGCCTTCGGTTCATTCTTATCCGCCAGACCAAGCAAATTCATCTCGGAATTATCTGTGGGGGAAGAGGAAGTGGGGTGGGGTTCATTAATTTTCCCCCTCAAATGTCCAAGAACTTTCCCCGGGTGTTTTCACGGACTCTCGGTCACTTTCCGTGGTGGCCTTGGCTTTTCCCACTGTTGCTGTGTCTAGATATTAGAGCAACCCCGCATCCAAGGCGTAACATCTTTTGGTCTGCAATCCAGTCGATGCAATAGCAGTCTTAACAAGTATGAATGAGTTGATCTAAGTTCTTTAATGAGCGCTTGTAACGCCAGGCATTCTTGGAGAACATCAATCGTTGGAAATAGGAGTGCATTTTTGAAATCTTAACAGACAACAGAAATTAAATATTTGTTCGAATAGTGCAAAGTGTCATTGATGCCCAGTTCTCCATTCCATACACGAAATACTATTTTTATACAGAAATGTAATTGCAGAGATAAATAAATGGCCTTAAATTACCATCAAATTTGGTGCATGTCTGCCCCGAAGCGTGGCTTTATTTAGACAGTTCCGTGGCAAATTGTGTGAGTTTCCATGGAATCCTTGACCACTGTGTTCAACTTGTCGTGTCGGTGCTTGTATGCAAATAGCTGGCAGAATGTGTTTGACGGAGAGCCACACCGTGATGCAAAACGGCCACGCATACAGATGGCCGCCTTCACCCGGTTGATGTTTATGCAGTTTCCACCGAATCATTTGTAAAAACAGCGAGATGAAATGTTCGCAAGTCTTTAAAAAAATCACTGCTCATGTGAGTCACTGCGAGGGATCACAGTTGCAATGTAAAATCGTGTTTAATCCATTTATTTATGCCTGTTAAGTAAACGGAGGGAGGAGGTTCTTCTCTGTTAAAGGTGGCCAAAGATTTGTGACCCCGGGTTTTTTTTCCCACCTGACTGACAGCGTTCAGAATGGAACCGAGTTTATGGGAAACAGAACCACAGATTATTTGTATTTGTTTAACGCAATAGACGCGCGGCCTTGTTACTCTTTAGATGGGAAATTGAGTAAAAAACCTTGTCACAATTTGATGCAAACACGAAAAGTTCAGGCTGCTTGTTTTCTTAAAATGCAAATACATTTGATCTGATCCATTCAGTTTCTTCTGTCAGTTAACGTTGAAGGTGAACAGAGGGGAGTCAACATTTCAACGTTTTTACTTAATCCATTTGCAACAATTCAGTAAGATTCGGATCAATAACGCGGGTTTGTATTTATTTAAAACACGGTGTAAATTGCATTTAGGCCAACGGACGCGCACCGGGTCCTCAATAAGTCACCAACAACGTGTTTAATTTTGAGAGCACCGAATGCACTCCCGTTTTTAGAGATGCAGCTAGGAAGGGGGGGCGGGGGGGGGGGTTTAAGTAATGAATACCCCTTCCAGTTATCGATCTTTCGGGATTTAGGTGCCCCCCCCTTCAGAAAACAAGAAGGAAAAGTACTCAGCAATACACAAGTGGAAGAGTAAAAAAAGAAAACCAAGAGGACAGCGCCAACTTCTGCCATCCAACACGCTGGCACCAAAACCAGCAGTCGCGACGTATAAAGAGTGGCGCGGCATGTCAACCCAAGTGTCAGGCCACTGCACAAAAATGGAGCCAGTTAAAACAATTATATAAAGATTGAACATCAATTATTCGTCACTTTGTATAATTCTGTAAGGGTTATGCTTGAAATAAAATGTTATTAATACTCAGCTTCAACTTTACAGACAAAAAAAACCTGTCAACGTTAGATTGAAACATTTTGCCCTGAGTGTAGCGTTATTCACAATACTGCTGGTCATTAATTTGTTTTAACTTTTATCCCGCTGCAGATCCTTCAATTCTTCTTCCTGAGTGTTTTTTCCCCCCTTCTCTCCCTGTTTGGGGGGGTGGGGGGAGATGCAGATTCTGCCAAAACAAGGGCTCCGTTTGCTTGACAAAATTTTAATTTCGGGAAGAAATCGAGGCGCTCACTTTCATGTCGACAGTCGATCTACTGACACGCAACTACCCCCTTCTCCTTTATCTCCACGAATTTTGCAAGAGCCCCCCCCCTCCCCCCCCCAGAGATTCTGCAGAATTCTTGGGAAATGTATTTGAAGTGGGCGCTGAAGATATGTTAAATATAGAGACACGACAAGGAAAAGTGAAAAAAAAAACCCAGATGTTTACAATCAGTCGGGTTGTCAGTGAAATATGATTTATTTAATATTGGGATACTTGCATCACATACTTCTGGTTTAACTATATGCACGTATTAATAAGAACTTTATTGAGCATTGAAATAAATAATCCCTATCAGCAGAAATACTAAATATTCTTGTAAAAAGATTTCCCAGTATATCAGTATTCAACACATGAAACACAAAGTCCACTCCATTGAAGAACGGGATAACAGACTTCAATCCATGTGAATATTTCACAAAACTTGTGTTGTAAATGTCACGCACCGAATATGAAATGATTAAGCAACACGGTTCAGTTTATCTCCGTGTATTGTCTTTTAAAGAGAAAAATAATCGATGTAGTGGTTGTTAAGTTTCACAATGGTGTTCATGACATATACAACACTGCAAAAGTTTTACAATCGGGGTTCTTCTCTACTTAACCAAGGGACTAAAAACAGAATTGCATTTTACAAATCAATTCCATTTATGTGAGGCCACCGACGGATTTAACGGCGAGAGAAACTTGATGGTTAACAGTCAAATCCAGAATACTCCGGTAAACTGCACAAATTGATATGAATTTCTAACAATTAAACGCTTTTAAAGCATACTTGAAGGGAGAGAATGGAGATCAGTTCAGTACCTCTGTTTTTAGTTGGAGATGAAATCATTAGGAGTTGCCATATCGTTCCCTCGCCCCCGTTTCATTATATTTAGCGCCTTTACATCTGAGCAAAATGGGGCTATTGATTCGCATACAGACCTTTAGGCTGCATTTTTCACGCTGTTCTCTTTTTGTTAAGGAAAATTGGGCTGTATTGGCTATGCCTTTGCTCATCGTCGCTAAAAGAAGCCTGGTCGGAATTTGAATCCAATTTCAGCCACTGTCAGGAATATTCGGACGTTTGCACAGACCCCAATTCTAACTTTCACAGTAACACCACAACTCTTTCCCCGCCCTGTGTTTTTTAATGTTCGATATATTGAGCATTTTCTGCTATTCCAAGTGATCAGCCAGATCTCTAATTGATCTGATTTCAACCACACCGAACAAGACCTAGATTTAGCAGGGACGGCAGACAATGGTTTTGTATTTTCTAAATGATCTCAGTTTATTGAAGTTGCTAAATCACGCAGAACGTTCGCCAAACTGTTGTCTGAGACCTAAATAACTCCAGAATAAACAAAAGCACTTAAGCAAGATTGTCATTTGCACTCCGCAATTTTTAATGTGAACCCCGTATCACGCTTTAGATATTTACGCTGCACATTTGACGGCGGTGGGCGACTGCACCTATTCCAGATTTACAAAATGCAATTAGGCGCTAAAACATAATGACCATAATAAAGTTTCGTTCATTAAATTACAATCGAGGAGCTACAGGAGGCCTCAGCCATGGAGTGGGTGGGAGAATTATATTGAAACCCTTTCTGCAGTCAGGAAGGGATTTACCATCCGGTTATCAGCTCCACGACTTGCTAACATAGCAATAACATTTCGTTTTTTTTAATATATATATAAAAGGGAGTTGAATTCAAATCGTAGCATGCAATATTTTGAAATAGTTTTTCGCCACAGTTGTTAGTCGGGATAAAGGGGGTCTCTCTTCCTCTCCTTCTACGGTGAACAATTCGTTTTGCCATGAATCGGTAGAAATAATGAAACAGGAGAAGGCGACAGTGTGTGTTACCTTCTGCAATTAAACTCCCCCCCCCCCCCCCCCAACCCGGCTGGTGCAGCTTGCACGTCGGCCGCTTCGATATTTAACAAGGAATTTTAACTTTGAGACGCTTTAAATCGGCATCTTTTGGAATTTTGAATCGGGAGCGAAATCCGGGGTTATTGCAGAAGGGGCAATAACCATTGTGAATTTTGGAGTGGCTCAAAATCTCCAGATTGTTTGGAAATAACAAACTA
This sequence comes from Narcine bancroftii, assembly GCF_036971445.1. Taxonomy (NCBI): domain Eukaryota; kingdom Metazoa; phylum Chordata; class Chondrichthyes; order Torpediniformes; family Narcinidae; genus Narcine; species Narcine bancroftii. Next base: position 300,648,325 of record NC_091471.1, on the reverse strand, counting down.
ATCAGATATTCTCCTGGTGGACAACCCCTTCTCTCAGCCAAATCCAAAGTCTTGGAGTTCACTGACTTAGAGAATCATTTTTGTCTCCCCCCCCCCCCCCTTCACTCGCCAACTTTTAAGGGAAAACACACTCGAACGAAACATTTAACGGAAAACCGAGCAGTTCCGCGAGGATATCATTCCCACCCCGTTCAAAGAGGCGCGAAAGTTTCAACCTGACTCGGTTGTTTGGAAATTCTACAAATGCATATTTAATAAAATGAGGGGACATTTCCACGGACGTTCTAATGTACATCGGCCGAGAGGTACTTTATATTTAACGAATGCACCATTTTCTGGTGGGGTTCCTGTCTGTTTTGAGATAGAAATGGAAGAGGATTAAATGTTTCAAAAATATGATTATTGGCAGGAAGCGACAACAAGTTTCCGTCCACCGTAAATCTGCTCAGTATATTCTGAAATCTGCTTTAGCCTGTTGATCAGAATCAGAATTTATTGCCATGAACATGTCCCAAAATTCGTTGTTTGGCGGGCAGCGTCAATCACAGAGACAAATATTGCTACAAATTACAGTAAAATTAGTGCAAAGAGAAAGTGAGGTCGTGTCGTGAATCATTGTCCATTCAGAAATCTGATGGCGGAGGGCAAGAAGCTGTGGGTTGTTTCAGGCTCCTTCCCGAGGGTAGCAGGGAGAGGAGGGCATGGTCTGGGTGGTGAGGGTCCTTGAGGATGGAGACTGCTGTCTTGAGACACCGTTAATGCCATTGGATCTTCGGTTGTTGATTTATTTTATCGATTTATAACTTCATATTGTTTAATAAATGTAGTGGCTTTTTTAAAAACAGTTTTGGAATCCTTGTTTCTCATTGAAAGGCACGTAGTTCTGTACTCGCGCAGCTATTATTCAGTGGCGTGAGTGAATAATGGAATGAGTAAAATAGTCTACAGTCAACTGGGGGGGGGGGGGTTATCATTTTTCTGGGATAAAACTGCATCGCATTAAACACCACGAAATGCGACACCTTCTCTTGATATTGAACTTATTTACACTTGTTTGAAATTTGGGGAAAAAAAAATTGGCGGTTGATTTTAGATGCAATTTCTGTTCCCTTGTCAAGTACAAAATAAATCTCTAAAATTTATAAAAAGTAATCGTGGAGTTTTTAAAAGCAGTTTTGTTTTTTTTTAAAAAAAATCTTGCTGGACTCCATAGAAATTGGAATTATTACTGATTAGTCGTGGCACTTAATGGTCGAAATTGGGGCTACAAGTCTTATTTTGGGAAGTTATATCTGATGTCAGTCTCTTCTTGGAAGGTCCAAAATTAAAAACAAAATTGTTCCCTGAAGGAAGAGATTTGTTTACTGGCGATCAAATGTAATCAGGAGAATGGCATTTTCATCTCGTTGTTAACCCTGGAATACCAATGCTTCAAGATCGTCAGTAATCAGAGCCAACAACACAAAATTAATTGGAATGTTTCATGGCAAATTAAACAATCCGAGCGATTGTAGCGCCACGTCGCTGAACAAAGCCACGACATTAATGTCTTGTACAATGTGATCTGATAAGATTCAAGTGAGAATCAAATAGATTAAGATGCCAATTCCAAGAAAATAGAACGAGCAGTGGAAAAAATGCATTGAAAAATAAATTTAATTCTACCATCAAATTAACTAAGAACCCCGAGTTCCTTTAGGTAAACGAGTCGGAGTAAATGATCAATTTCACTTTTAAATACATTCCTGGAACATTTCCACAAATTGAGGTCCGAGCACGATTAGCCCGGGGCTTTGGCAGAAGGGGGCTCACATTTGGTGGCGAGTTTTAGGAAAACTGTCCAAAGTGCTTGCAAATTTTGACCACACGGAAACGTTCCGAAGAACTGGAAAGCTGTTCTCTTCCGATCTGGACACCACACCTAACTCTAACAAGACTGCGCTGCGAAGTGCACTCATTTTCATCGGTCAAACGTCCCCTGAGTAATTGCCGGCACAGTTTCTTTACGGTAAGAAATCAGTTGACTATTCTTTTGATTCGGATAACTGAACACACGATATGGACACCATTTCGTCAAAGGTTCGCTGGAGTTTTAAGTTTCCAATGGTATGTTTCGAGGGAGGGGCGAGGTAACATTTTCAGAGTGAATGCGTGGTCTGTTTTATCAACGGACAAATGGGCGAATTTCCGTCTCTTGGAGTCGAGGAATCGACATTTAAACCGCCTCACCATGCAGAGTTGGAGCAGATTTGCACATCAATGCAGCCCAAATTTATCTGGCACAAAACCATACCGCAGTTCATGTATAACTAGAAGTAAAAATCTCATCAAATGAACTATTTGATTTCAAAAGTCTTAACATATGATTTTGAAATAGTTTCCAGAGGGCAAGTCATCTGGGCCCAAAGGGAATTTGATTGGAACGAGGGAGCTGATGCATCGCACATTGTAAGCAGTTCGGTATTTCTCTGCTGGATATATTGCATCTGTCTTTCTATATATCTAAAACAAGCTCCGTGTTGACTCCAATCGTTTTCCACGCCACTCACCAGCAATATCTGAAATTAACCAAATAGAGAAAAAGATGGAATACTTAAAAAAAACAGAGAAGTTTTTTTGCCCCCCCCTCCAACAATCAAGTTTTTTTTTATTGTCCAGAGGCAGCCAGATTGAAACTGCCAAAAACTGGTTCGAAAATGAAGAGGGGCCTTCACACACACACACACACACACACACACACACACACACACACACACACACACACACACACACACACGCAATCACACATAAATATACACACACACATATAGCTATACAAACACTAATATATGCACACACACATATATAGTTATGCAAACACATATATATACACACACACACATATATAGCTATACAAACACCTATATATGCACACACACATATATAGCTATACAAACACATATATACCTATATATGCACACACACATATATAGCTATACAAACACCTATATATGCACAAACACATATATAGCTATACAAACACCTATATATGCACACACACATATATAGCTATATAAACACACATATATATATACACACACATGTATAGCTATACAAACACCTATATATGCACACACACATATATAGCTATACAAACACCTATATATGCACACACACATATATAGCTATACAAACACCTATATATGCACACACACATATATAGCTATACAAACACCTATATATGCACACACACATATATAGCTATACAAACACCTATATACACAACACATATATATAGCTATACAAACACCTATATATGCACACACACATATATAGCTATACAAACAACTCTATATGCACACACACATATATAGCTATACAAACACCTATATATGCACAATCACATATATAGCTATACAAACACCTATATATGCACACACACATATATAGCTATATAAACACACACATATATATATACACACACACATGTATAGCTATACAAACACCTATATATGCACACACACATATATAGCTATACAAACACCTATATATGCACACACACATATATAGCTATACAAACACCTATATATGCACACACACATATATAGCTATACAAACACCTATATATGCACACACACATATATAGCTATACAAACACATATATACACACACACATATATATAGCTATACAAACACCTATATATGCACACACACATATATAGTTATGCAAACACATATATATACACACACACACACACACACATATATAGCTATACAAACACCTATATATGCACACACACATATATAGCTATGCAAACACATATATATGCACACACACATATATAGCTATACAAACACCTATATATGCACAAACACATATATAGCTATACAAACACCTATATATGCACACACATATATAGCTATACAAACACCTATATATGCACACACACATATATAGCTATGCAAACACATATATATGCACACACACACATATATAGCTATACAAACACCTATATATGCACACACACATATATAGCTATACAAACACATACATATGCACACACACATATATAGCTATGCAAACACATATATATACACACACACACATATATAGCTATACAAACACCTATATATGCACACACACACATATATAGCTATGCAAACACATATATATGCACACACACATATATAGCTATACAAACACCTATATATGCACACACACATATATAGCTATACAAACACATATATACCTATATATGCACACACACATATATAGCTATACAAACACCTATATATGCACACACACATATATAGCTATACAAACACATAGATATGCACACACACATATATAGCTATACAAACACCTATATATGCACACACACACATATATAGCTATACAAACACACATATATATATATATACACACATGTATAGCTATTCAAACACCTATATATGCACACACACATATATAGCTATACAAACACCTATATATGCACACACATATATAGCTATACAAACACCTATATATGCACACACACATATATAGCTATACAAACACCTATATATGCACACACACATATATAGCTATACAAACACCTATATATGCACACACACATATATAGCTATACAAACACATATATACACACACACACATATATAGCTATACAAACACCTATATATGCACACACACATATATAGTTATGCAAACACATATATACACACACACACACATATATATAGCTATACAAACACCTATATATGCCCACACACATATATAGCTATGCAAACACCTATATATGCACACACACATATATAGCTGTACAAACACATATATACCTATATATGCACACACACATATATAGCTATACAAACACCTCTATATGCACACACACATATATAGCTATACAAACACCTGTATATGCACGCACACATATATAGCTATACAAACAACTATATATGCACACACACATATATAGTTATGCAAACACATATATATATACACATACATATATAGCTATACAAACACCTATATATGCACACACACATATATAGCTATACAAACACCTCTATATGCACACACACATATATAGCTATACAAACACCTCTATATGCACACACACACATATATAGCTATACAAACACCTATATATGCACAAACACATATATAGCTATACAAACACCTATATATTTGCACACACACATATATAGCTATACAAACACCTATATATGCACACACACATATATAGCTATACAAACACCTATATATGCACACACACATATATAGCTATACAAACACCTATATATGCACACACACATATATAGCTATACAAACACCTATATATGCACACACACATATATAGCTATACAAACACATATATATATATACACACATATGTATATAGCTATACAAACACCTATATATGCACACACACATATATAGCTATACAAACACATATATATGCACACACACATATATAGCTATACAAGCACATATATATGCACACACACATATATAGCTATACAAACACCTATATATGCACACACACATATATAGCTATACAAACACATATATATGCACACACACATATATAGCTATACAAACACTTATATATACACACACACATATATAGCTATACAAACACCTATATATGCACACACACATATATAGCTATACAAACACATATATATGCACACACACATATATAGCTATACAAACACATATATATGCACACACACATATATAGCTATACAAACACATATATATGCACACACACATATATAGCTATACAAACACCTATATATGCACACACACACATATATAGTTATGCAAACACACACACACACACACACACACACACACATATATATATATATATATACACATATATAGCTATACAAACACATATATATACACACACACATATATATAGCGATACAAACACCTATATATGCACACACACATATATAGCTATAGAAACACAGGCACGCACATACATATAGAGACACAAAGACACATGTATATAGATGCCAGGATTCTACATATGATAGATATGATAGACACATGTATATAGATGCCAGGATTCTACATATGATAGATTGATATGAGTCTGCCTTGGCTGTTTCCATTTGCCATCTATATATGGTTTTTAAACAGCCACTGCTGTATAGAACTATTCCCATTTTCCCGCAATGCATGCTGTTTAAAAGGCTTGGAACGGGAATGAGGGTGACATTCCCATTCTGGCATTTTACCTCCTGGACCCCGTGTCAATTTCTCAGAATGCCTGAGGTCGCAAGTGAACTGCAGGCATTCTGTGAACAACGTCGCTGCAGTGGAGTTGCAAGTCCCGCCTGGTTACTTACTGCACTTCCGGTTCGCTGTCTAAACTCACGGAAAGAAATGGAGATTTGGAGTTTTGGCCCTTCGTGTGTGAACGACCAATGCTGAGATGCCGGATATTCTTCAGGCCGGTAAAATCATGTAAAGTCTATCTAAAAAACATATGATATGCATTCAAAGCCATTCACCCATGTTTTGATACTGCAAAAATAATGGGGACAGTTTATGTAATAATTTACACTATTCATCCTATATCAAATTGGCAAGGCTGAATTCCTGTGCATATTGTTGAAGAACTTTGGGGAGCATCATCGTTAATGACCATTTTATATTGCTACCCTTCATCATTATAGAATTAAGCACTAATTACCCACTACATGGTCATTGGAAAGCAGATTTTTATTTAAATGAGCTGTTATCTATTCAGTCCAGACATCACATTAAGATCTGGCATTGAATCAGAGACACAGAGTTTTACTGGTGTCTATAAACCACAAGAATGACATTTTAAAAGTTGATAATGTTACATCAATGCAGATAGAAAGTTTGCCTGACTTAACCATTGTAAAAGAACAAATTGAATTATTCCAGGGAAGAAGGATTTTTCATTATGTAGTGCGAGTAGAATTTCTGCGATAATTATTTGCTTTTGAACTTGGGAAGGGAAAGGAAAGTGGTCAATATTATGAGGGGATTTGATAGATTTCATGAGAAGAGTCATTCTGCACCAGCATTAAGACAGAAACTTAAATGAGATTTAAGGCAAACACCAAAAAGATCAAAGAGAGGTGAGGAGATGTTCTCTTTTATACAGAAACTTACATGGGAGTTCAATGGACAGAGAGAATCAAATATATACTTGAAGTGAAATAAAAGAGTTCTGGACCATGGGAAAGAGCAGAGAGTTGGAGCAATTGGATTACTCTTTCAAAGAAGGAGGAATGGCACAAAGATTGAAAGGGACCCTCATTGGCTCTCTGGTGGCAGCTGCCTCAAAATCTTATTTTGTTTGCTGTTAATCAATAGGTGTAATTTGAACATTCTTTAAGACTATTTTGCATCTGCTATCTTGATGCAATCTTGCTCTCTTGGGTTTGTGCAAAATTTGTAGAATGCATTTATCCATCTTTTCTCTGTTTGTTGTATGCAAGGCTTTTACATCTTTCAGACATGGCGATTGTAATGCCTGCCTTTTCTGGTGTGAATTGTTTTGTTTCATAGTGCAGGAGTTAGGGAAAAACTGTGGACTGAAAAATTGCCCTAAAATATCTCAGACAAAGATATGACCAACGCTACTGCATCCCCCTACCACCCCCCCCCCTCCCAAATAGACGTCGATCTTAATCTGTGTACCCTTGGACTCTTCAAGAGACAAATATCTTAAAATCAGTGTAAAACCATTTAGAAGTGAAAATGAACATTGCTTTCGCCTCATGTTAGATTCATGTTCTGGAGCTCTCTCCCCAAAATAATGGGGGAAAGATGCTGTGCCACACTAATGGCAACTCTTTGCCTGTCTCATAGCAGGCAGAAAGCAGTTTTGTGTCATATTACGTTCTGTATTATTACTTGACAATAAAGGAATCATGATTTTTTTTATTAAGCTAAATGGAGCAAGTGTGGATAAATGTAATTGAGGTACATTTCACCCATGGTCTAATCCAATGGCAGCCCTGATACAAGGATTTGCAAGGACATCTTTTGTTTTAAATTTCTTTTTTTTTTCACAGCAGTTACCTAAATCATCAGTTTGACCTGCTGAGTAAAACATTAGCTGAAATTAATTCCCCCAAAAGAAGAGTTTTTAAAATTACTTATTGAATACTGAACAACGTTTGGTGAGATTTCAATTTTGTAAACTTCAGTTGTAAAAACAAGACCATAAGATTTAAGAGCAGAAATAGATGAATCAGCCCATCGGGTCTACCCTGCTATTCAATCAAGAGCTGATCCATTTTCCCACTCAGCCCCACTGCCCGCCCTTCTCCCCATAACCTTTGATGCTCTGGCTAAACAAGAACCTATCAATCTCTGCCTTAAATACACCCAATGACCTGGCCTCCACAACCGCCTGTGGTAACAACTGGTATATTTGGTTTGTAATGTTGTGTTAATTAATATAGAATTTAGTTCAGTAACATTTGAATTTAAAATGCAATTAAAGTTTTGCTTCTCTAATTTATCAGAAAATACATTGTCAACAAAAAAAGCACATGCAATTTACGTTATTCTCATCTGTTTGAAAATTCATATGGTGCCAGATTTTCATCAGGATCTAATACTAAAACTTCAGAAGGATCCACACTTAACATTCTGATTTTTTTGTGCTGTTGGTATTGTGCAAACAATTTCTGTAACAACAAAGGCATTAGTTTTTTTTAATAAAAAAACTCCATGAAATGTACGTATTTTCTTAATGATTACTGTAAAGAAACAAGAACCAACTACAGAAACGCATGGTGAATATTGTTCAATCTATGTGCGATTTGTTTTGGTGCAAACTAAAGTCCAGTATTAAATTGATGGTGTTAAGATTGAATCCTCTGATGGACATATTTCTTACTGCTCTTTAATTACCATCCAGGTATTGAATAATTGAATATTTTTGAATTGCTGTTGAAAATTTTAGTATATGCTTCATTTGACCTGGAACTCATTCAACTACAATGCAGCAATTTAAATTGAAGTTAACTTGCAGTGTGAGATCTTTTTTCCACCGTAATCCATGCAGGTCGCATTTTTAAAAATGCCTCTTGTTAGTGCAATAAAGAAGCCCTTTATCCAAGTGATTCATAATTCTAAAATTTAAACAAGAGTTATTGTCTGACTATATTGGTATGCATTCTGTAAAATTACAGTCCACGAATCTCCACTGATTGCAAGAATTATCAGAGATTTAAAGATGTTTAAATCTTGCCATTGTTGTTTAGATATTGACATTATATTTCATGATTAATGATCAAATGTATCCCTTTTTATATCATTTATTGTGTTAAACAACCCAATGTAGTCATATTTAACACTTGATTACAAATATTGCAAGACAGCTTGCCGTGAAATTAAAATATTGCAGTTAATCTTGTTTTCTCAAGCAAGGGAAAGGATATAAAACCATTTCTTGTTCATATTTGAACTGTGGGAATTTTGGTGTTTGATGCCCAAATCTAAATTTTGTTTTATTTATTAGACTTGAGCATCAGACATAAACAACATACTGAAAGTGAATTGGGTATTGAACATTTGCCATATGGACAATTCTAATTACAGCACTGTCTTTGAACCACTTGTCTTTATTACTGAGTTCACTGAATGATTATAGCTGAATTATATTAAACACAATCGAAATTTTGAAATAACACTACCTGTTTTCTTCCCTTGGTTACTCTTGGTTTTGGTATCAATTGGCTCATTTGGATCCCGCAGATTCTGTGGTATAAGAAAATAAAAAGATATTCTTCCAATGGCAGATACCTAGGTACAAGTGTCCATCAGAACAGATAGCTTCATCATGCATTGGGAGTATATATCTGGTAAATTTCGACAGTTGTATGGTGGAAAGTGTGCTGACCGGCTGCATCATGGTCTGGTATGGGGACACCAGTACCCCTGAGTGTAGCCTTGCAAAAGGTTGTGTACACATCACAGGCAAAGCCCCCCCTCCATTGAGAACATTTATAGGGAACGCTGCCGTCAGAGCAGCAACAATTATCGGGGATCCACACCACCCAGCACACGACCTGTTCTCACTGCTACCATTGGGAAAAAGACTTGCAACAGCAGGTTCTGGAACACCTGCTCTCCCACCATCATTAGACTCCTCAACAATAAACTTAATCAGGGGCACATTTTAGGACTCTGACTTTTGGACTTTGTTTTTTTTACCCCTCTCTGAATTGCACAGTCAGTTTGTTTACATTTTTTAAATTTGTTTACATGTGTATTTTGTGAACAGTTTCCTTTCACTGCCAGCAAGTCGTAATTCTGCCTCGCTTGCAGGAAAAAGAATATCAGGGTTCTATGTGATGCCATGTATGTACTCTGACAATAAATCTAAAATCCGAAATCTGGTTGAACGTTCTTAGCTGCTAGATCAGTAGAACCAAGATGTCCAGTGTTCTTGGCTGGGTCATGGAGCATGCTGTAAGGGAGAAGAGGAGTCTGGATGGAGGGATGAAGGTAGGAAGAAAGCAAAATGATTCCAAGCCACAAAAACAACATGGCTTGCATGCATGAAGCCGAAGGGAAAGAAAGAAAACGCTGGAAGAAAAGCAGGAGGACAAGCGACAAGCACAGGGAGGGGGAAACCGTTAACATTTCAGGCTTTATGAAGAAATTCTGCTTCCTTTCATCAGAATATCATCTGAAGTTTTAATTCTGATTCCCTTGCCAAAATGGCATACTTTTATTTTGGAATGCAGGTGTGAATATAATTCCACAGAAAGTACAGAAACCTGAATAAGTCCAGTATGTCAAGGTTCAAGAACTATTATTATCCAACAGCTGTCAAAACTTTGAACCTCCCCATACCTATCCTAACCACAACCATAAATTAGTCTGGGATCGCCAATAATATGAACTAGTAAAATTTCACTTTATTTCTTTCACTAACTGCAACTATTAACTATCTGTCCTTTTATATTTATGATCTCTTTTTCTGTCTTGGCATATTGTGGTAATTTTGTGCACCATATGTAGTTGGTGTATTTACACACATAGATATTTGGCTGCAGCAAGTAAGAATTTCAGTACATTGTACTTATGTGTATGACAATAAACTCTTGGCCTACTTCACACTGGTCCCTGGGATTGCCGAAATTAGCGCTTCTGTGTTTTTCTAAATTGTAGATGTAAGTGCTTTGTGATCATTGGAACCCGTGTTTCCTTACACACAACTGATTAAATCGTGCACCTCTGCCTTTCTCTTTCTTGATCGTTTTCTAAGCCAACCAGCTCAGCATACTGTTGAGCTGAAGATACTTTGGAATATTTGATATTAAATATGTAGAATTAGATCACGGATGAGCCATGATTGACGAGAGGAGAAGGCTCCTGGGGCTAAATAGCTTGCTTTAGTTCTTATGTGCTTATGGTGGTGGACTTTGATTTTCTCTTTTACATTTATTAATGATGTTAATTATAGTTCACATTTTACAAAGGCGATCCAGCTCTGTGGAGTATTATTCTTATTGCTGCCCAAAGGGCGATCTATAATCGCTTGTTAAATAGATAGTTGCAATCTCTGAGTATGTCTAATATTGTGCAAGGATTTCTTCAGCTCGTAATCTAAGCACTTTGTGTTATATATTGGAATTCAAGCGTGCTAGTAGATTAATACTCTACATTTTTCAATAATGAAATCAAATATTTTCTGACAAATCTTGTCTGAGTGCTATTAGTGAAGGATCACTTTGTTTCTTTTGCAGTTCCTGCTATGATGAATATGAGATGTGAGTTGGCATTCATCAGTTTTCTAAATTAATGGCACCCAATAAAGGACTTCAAACAGCCCAGCATCCTGATGCACTACCAAACATTCTTAATTGTTTTCTAGTCCACCTTCTCTTTGTGTGAGTTGAATTGTTTGCTTTCAGCTCGAGTTGCAATTCAGCTAACTAACCTATGCACCTTTTCCAGCATGCTGTAGCATTGTTCACTAAAGCTATAGAAATGCTCATGGATGATTCGGGGTGATTTATTTTAGGATTCAGTTTAACAGAAGCTTGGATAAGTGGTCTTCTGATCCTCCTGAGAGCTTAGAAATGAGAAATAAGGACCAACTGGACTGTAGCCAGAGGCTGTGTGGCTGACCTTTGTGGACCTTATTGTATACATCGTTTTCTTAACTTTACTCTGATGAAGCAATGGTGTCAAGCATATGAGTTAATCAATATCATCAAAGAACCAAAAGTTCATATCCTGAGGTCATAAAAAGGCTCAGTCCTTCAGCGCAGAATGTGTTAGCAAATGATGAGACCAGGGCTCGAGAATCAAACTCAAAAATCAACTCTCAATATTAAACAAAGAAGATTTAGAATGTGTTTCTGACTATGGGGTTGTGATACAGAGACCTACAGGCTTACGGTGTTGAGTTAGGACTAAAATTAATTGTATTTTTTTGCATTTCTGAATTATTAAATTTTTAACGTATGCACCAAAAACTGACTGCAGTCGAACTGTGTGCGAAACTTGATGTGTGAGGCATTGGCAAATATGGAGTTGGTCCCTTCAGGTTATTTACCTTCTCTCTCTCTGCTCCTATTCATTGATGCCATTGACAACTTCAGCCTTACTGTGAAGTTCAGCATGGCCCTGCTGTTATTGATCGTTGCCATGGAAATCGTGACCAGCCAATTGGAAAATGTACTGGTGCATATACTTTAATGAAACTGCAGGATCATTGTTTCTGGAAGAGAAACAGCAAAAGGCTATTGCTCAACCTCCTGTGAAAGCAGGGTGCCTTACAGAGCTTTCTATTGTTTTCTGTTTAAAATATATCTGCAATGCATTGAAACAAAAAAAATACTATTTGCAAATATACACCTCATGACAGCGGAGTGGGGAATGTCATTCTAAATCCTCTGCAGGTCTGAATGGGACCTGCAAGAATTGAAGTTAATCATACTGTTGTTCACCAGGAGATTATTTGCTGTGGATTTTCCATGGTAACATCCGTTTGGGTTAGCTAGGAATGAGCCCAGATTTTAGGATGGCAGAAAATTGCCGCATAGTCAGTCAACGTTTCAGGTTGGGATCCTTTATCAGAACTCGAGTCGTTGACTGGCCATTTCTACCCACAGATGCTGACTGGACCTGCTAAGTTACCCCAGCAGTTCTTTGTCTGCTGAAGATTCCAGCATCTACAGCTTTGTATTGCAATTATTCCTGGAGAGCCGTGACAATGTTTCTAAGAACTTCGGTGACGCAGTAATGAGTGTCGGATAGCCTCTGTTTCCTGGTGTTTTTTTTTGTTTCCAATCAATGTATCCAGATTCTTCTTTCTTTTTAAAAATTGGCACAGACTAAATGGTAAAGAAGGAGAAGACTTAAAAACCTGGCAAAACCCATTTTAGCTGCGGCAACATACAATTCTCATGGGAAATTCCTGAGTACTCTTTTGGCTTTGAAGGAGATGGCCAACAGTATTACTGGTCCCTTGGCCTACCCCGTGAATCGATAGACGTAGAGTGGTCATGGAACTCCTTCCTCTGTCTGCAGGGACTGTGCTTTTCCAAAAAAATTGCCTGCCACCTGAGGCAATCATTCTGCCATCACTTACCTCCTGTGCTTATGGCAATCAGCAATTATTACAACTGCTCGCGCCATGAGCTAAGTTCAGGCAACAACTGGGAACCCGGAGGGGTACGTGGATTCTCTGCAGCAGGCCAGTATTAAGAAGAAGTAAAACCCGAGAGCCTGCAGATGCAGTGATTGAAGTAAAAACGCAATGCTGGAGAAACTCAGCAGATCAAACAGCGTACTTTATGTAACAAAAATAAAGGTATGGTACATAACCACTGTTTCATGCTTGAGCCCTTCACTATCATCCACACCTTGATGAAGGGCTCAAGCCTGAAGTATTGGTTATGTACCTTTACCTTTATCTTTTCTGCATAAAGTATGCTGTTTGATCTGCTGAGTTTCTCCAGCATTGTGTTTACAGTATTAAGAAGGAGCAGGTGTTAGGTATCATGGATTGATAAATCCCCAAGGCTGGGACAAGATTTATCCCAGGTTGGAACAGGAAGCAAGGGAAGAGGTAGTGGGGACACTGACATAGAATTTTGCACTTTCGTTCAGCACATGTGACGTACCGGAAGACTGGAGGATAGCTAATGTTGCTCCTTTATTTAAGGGCAGCAGGGGTAACTACAAGCTAGTGAGCTTTACATCAGTGGTACAGAAATAACTGGATAAAATCCTAACAGAGAGAATTCATGCACATTTGGAAAGGTGGGAGATGTTCAGGGGTAGTCTGCATGGTTATGCGCAGGTGGAATCCTGTCTCTGGCATTTGAATTTTTTGAGGAGGTCAGAAGGAGATTGGTGAAAGCACAGGGATAGATGTTGATTATGTGGGCTTTAATAAAGCATTTGACAAGGTGCCACATGGTAGGGTGGTCTAGAAGTTTGACAAACATGGGATCCAAGGTGAGCTGACCAATTAGATGCAAATTAGCTTGGAGACCAGGAGGTTGAGGGGAGTGGTGGAAAAAAGCTCTGCAAATGGGAAATCTACCTCTGATGTACCACAAAAGAGTACCAGCACCCTTGATGGTCATGATACATACTAATGTCTTGGATGGGATTGGAAAGTTTTTGATTGTGATGTGGATAGAAAGATAGATTGGCTAAGACTGCAGGTAGATATTGAACACATAGATAGTTGAATAGAGCATTGGCAAATGAAATTTCAAAACAAGCGTGACAAGATAAGTAGGATATAAAAACATATGGAATGATGTGAAGGAATGTTGATGAACAGGAAGACTTTGGGGTTCAATTCCATTGTTCTCTGGAACACAAGTAGATAGGGTAGAATATTTGGCTTCGTAGAGCACACATACAGTATTATTCACAGATCAGGTCGTCATAAGAGACGTGGTTTTACTGGAGAGAGCACAGAGGAGATTCATCAGGATGTTGCTTGGATTGGAGGTCTTTAGTATCGGGAGAAAGTAGAGTGAAGGAGGCCCAGGGGTGATCTGATGTAGATGCCACATTATGAGGCATGGAACATGATCAATACTTAGAATCCTCCCATTGAAGATGTATCAAAATCGTTGGCATAAATGATAGGTTTGAGGAAGGAATTTTGAAGGGAATTTGAGGGAAACTTTTTTTTACGTTGCGTGTAGTTGATATTTGAACGTTGCCAGAAGACCACAACGCTTTAAGGCACTAGTGACCTGGGTATGAATAAGACGATAAGATATAGGATCATGTACGTAACCCATCATGTCCACACTGCCATTCCATCACGAGCTGATCTATTCCCCCACTTAACCCCACTCCCCTGACTTCTTCACATTACTTTTGATATTGCGATACCTGTCAATCTCTGCCTTAAATGCACCCAGTGATCTGGCCTCCACAGCCACCTGTGGTAGCAAATTTCAGAGGTTCACTTACTCTGGCCAAAGAAATTCTTATGCATCTCTGTTTTAAATTGTGCCCTTCAATCCTGAAGTTGTGCCCTCTTGTCCTGGACTCTCATATCATGGGAAACAACTTTGCCACATCTTCTCTGTCCAGGCCTTTCAACATTCAAAATGCTTCTATGCGGTCCCCACATTCTTCTGAGCTCCAAGGCGTGTAGTCCAAGAGCCGATAAACATGATGTGGGGGAATAATGTTTGGTTTACACCAATTATAGTTCCTAGATGTTGTCCATCTCCTGAAGCCGGTAAAAACCCGTCAATGTTTTGATGAATTCTTTTTGGTTAAGTCTTGACTGAGGCAATTCTATTCGGTTTTCTGTCGAATAGCTGAGAACTGTCAAACAGCTGTCCCAATTTTGTCAATTGGGCTATACTTTGTGCACAGTGGGGATTTGAAACATCTTATATTCACTTCAGTAGAGAACCAGATCAGGTCGATATATAATAAAGCTGCTCTGTGGGGGAATTGTTACAGGCAAGATCAGCTTGCGTCTTTATATGAATGTGGTCAAAAAAGGTAAATTTAGATATTTGAAGCTTTAGCATGAATTTCCATGGGTCCATTTGTTTTTTTTTTACCTTCCTGGCTGGGGAAAACTACAGGTCAGCAGTTGGAAAATAATTAGAGAAAAGTGGAAGGAAAATTAAAATTATAACATTGTGGGCCGCACAATTTAGTATCGAGGTTAACGCAACGCTTTAAGGCACCAGTGACCTGGGTATGAATAGGATGCCTTCTTTAAGGAGTTTGTACATTCTCCCTGTGTCTGCATGGGATTTCCCCTGGGTGCTCCAATTTCCTCCCACTCTCCAGAAATATACGGGGTTGTAAGTTAATTTGGGTGTAAATTGGCGGCACAGGTTTAAATGGCCAGAATTGGATTCTACTGAGCTGTAAATAAAATTTAAAAATGAATATATCATTGCTTCAATGCAAATTTTCATGGAAATGATTATGACTTTAATAAAATGCATCAGTGTAGCATTCCTTGCACTCAGTTTGAGAGACAGATGAAGAAAGTTCTTTAAATGCATATAAAGATGTGAAGGAATTTCCAGATAAAGTTTCCTTTGAAATAGGCCTTTAATATAAAACTTGGGTGTCTCTTAAGTTTACTTTAATAGGATTTATGATAAAGCTGGCACTCTGTGCATTGGAAATAAAAATAAAAAAATGCTGGAAACACTCAGCAGGTCAGGCAGCATCTAGGAAAGAGAAATAATGTTTCAGTCCTGATGAAGGATCTTTGAACACAAACATTGACTGTTTCTCTTTTAAAGTTACATTTTAAATTTAGACATCCATCACGGTAACAGGTCCTTCCAAGCCCAAGACGCTGTGCCACCAAATTACCCCTTGAATGTTTTTGAAGGGGTCCCGAGGAAACCAGAGCACCTAGAGAAAACTTGCACAGACACGGGGAGAATGTACAAACTCTTTACAGACAGTGCTGGATTCGAACCTGGGTTGCTGGCGCTGTGGTAGCGTTGTGTTAATGCTAACTGTGCCGTAGGTGCTGTCAGACGTTTTTTGTATTTCACATTTCCATTATATATTTTTAATTCACTCAAGGGGTGTGGACTTTGCAGGCTGCACTAACATTTAATTGACCATCTCTAATTACCCTTGAGAGGTGGTGGAGAGGTGATTTTGTGGACTGGTGGATTCCTTGAGGTGGGGATGGATCCGCAAGGATGTGACGCAGGAATGGTGAAGGAATGGCGATATATTTCCAATCCAGAGAGGCATGTGTCTTGGAGGGCAACTTCAAGGTGGTGACATTCCCATCTGCTCCTTGTTGATATTCAATCACACTGTACATCTGAATGACAATACTGTATCCTAATGGTGAAATACTCTATACCAGGGAGTATCTTTATGCAAATCACTCACTTAATAAAATGCTTCTGATCCGCGTTCTTTCTGCCTTTGCTTCTTCTTACTGGCCACTGTAATTCTATCTCCCATCCACACTTTGACCTATCTGTCTGAGATGTTCTGCATTTTAATTTGAAGGAAGAGCACCTGATCCATCTCAGTAACCTACAGTTTCCAGAATCAATATCGTTATAGAGTCATAAAGTCACATTGCATGGAAACAGGCCCTTTGGCCCAGCTTGCCCAAGCCCAACAAAAATGCTCCAACCATTATCGTCCCACCTGTCCGTGTTTGGCCCACATCTCTCTAAACCCATCCTATCCACATATCTATCCAATTTTTAAAAAAAACATTGCAATTGTAACTCCGGCAACCCACAACCCTTATGCAAAAAGATTACTCTTCAGATTCCTGTTAAATATCTCCCCTCTTCACCCCTCCAACACTTTAAACTTATGTCCTCTGGTTACTGATTTCCCCAACTCTGAATAGAAGACTCTCTGTTTCTCTCCTCATTTTGTACACCTCCATGAGGCCACCCCTCATTTTCCTATGTTGCCAGGAATAAAGCTTCTGTTCAACCTCTCCCTCCAACTCAGGTCCGTGAGTCCTGGCAACCTCCTCGTCAATCTTCTCCGCACCCTCTCCGGCTTGACAACATCCTTCCAGTAGCACGGTGACCAAAGCTGAACACAATACTCCAAATGGGGCCTCACCAAATTCTTATATAACTGCAACATGACCTCCCAATGTAATATTCTAAATGATGAAGGCTAATATGCCGAAAGGCTTTTTGACCACCCAATCTAACTGTGACGCTACTTTCAAGATACTATGTACCCGTACTCCTAGGTTTGCTCTGTCCTAGAGCTTTTATTTTCCTTTGTGTTTTTCATTCTCTCCATCCACTTTCATTTCACTGCTTTTACTTGTTCCTTTCTCTTTTTAACCTGTCAATCAGATGGCTTCACCTCCACAACAACCTTGGCATCACCCAATCAGAAATATTTCCAATGTTCTATCTATCCTTCCCCCACCCCCTTCCCGCCCCTTTGCAAATTGGAACTAACTTGCTCTCTCCCTCCTCCAGTTCAGATGAAGGGTCTGACATGAAGCATGGCCCCAGTTCCCTTTCTCCCCGTGTAGCCTGAGGTGCTGAGCATTTCTATCAGGATCTGTTTTTATTCCGTATTTCCAATCTTTGATGTGCAGCTTTTGATTATTTGCTGGATGACTATATATGTTGGGTGGAAAACTGAGCTGTGCTGCTTTAAAAGAAATATTAGAAAGTTGTACAGAATGCTACAGTTCATTTTGGTTAAAGGCACAATTAGGGCACTCTGCATTTAAATAAATCAAATGTGCAGGGAGAATCTCTTTTCCAGTTCACCCACGTTTCTTCTTCCAGATTTATCTCAATCATTGAATGCCTCTGTACAAGTGGAGGAAAAAGATCATTTTTTTTAGATACAGCAGGGTAGCAAGGCCCTTCCAGCCCATGGGTACTCGCCTCCCAAATCCTGTAGGTTTTTGGAGGTTGGGAGGAATGTTGTCCCTGATGTGGACCCTACATTAAGGGGGCATTTTTGTTTCTCAGAACGAAAGCCTGTCCATTTATCGGTTCGTCAGCTTTTGTTTTGATTCTTCAGTGTACCAGTGTTTCCTTCCTGCCTGATCAGCCGAGGGTGAGTAATCATGGATATCCCAATGAGAGTCATGGTCATGTTAACAAGGATGGAGAATACAAGAGATGGTTCATTGTGTGAGACAATAGAGAAACTAAATTCTCCTTGCCCTTGAGTCAGGGTTGTAAGAGTACATTTAAATTTAGAGGTACAGTACAGTACATTGATCCACGGCCCGCGCTGACCAATTAACCTTCCAACCCTGTACATCTTTGGCATATGAGAGAAAACTGGAGTACCTTATGGAAACACGGGGACAATGTGCAAACTTTTTGTAGACAGTGGCAGATTTGAACCCGAGTCAGTGATGCCGTAATAGGGTTGAGCTATTATGTTAACCATACTGCCCATGTTAACCAATGCAATGGTCTTGGTAGCTGTTTATCATTATGCTATACTCATGGGAGTTTGGACAGAAGAGGGGGGAATCTTATAGAAATTTACACAATTATGAAAGGAATCGATCAGGTAACAGCATGGAGATTGTTTCCACTGGCAGGTGAGGCTTAGATAAAAACAAACAGGAGGAACTCAGCCAGTCTCACAGCATCCATAGGAGATAAAGATATATTACTGATGTTTCGGGCCTGAGTCCTTCTTCAAGGTATAAGCAAAAATCAGACAGGCACCTAAATTAAAAAGTAAAGAGAAAGGGGGGAGAATGGGAGGGGGAGAAGTTCAGACTAACAACCAAAAGAGAATTACTTGGAAATAACAAAATAAAAGGTGAGAATTGATTTTGGCTCAGTGAAAAAAGATAGAGGGAAAATGTGTGTGTGAGAGAGAGAAGCAGAACTAGAGGGAAGGAAATGGGGAAGAAGGGGGTTTCTTAAGGAATCCAGAGGAGTTGATGTTAATGTCATTTGTTTAAACGGAGCCCAGTTGGAAGAAGAGGTGTTGTTCCTCCTATTTTCAGGGGGGTCTCAGTCTAGCAGTGCATTTAGAACCAGGGGATACAGGTCTCAAGATTCAGGGTAGTGGATTTAAATTAGAGATGAGGAGGAACTGCTTTACCCAGAAGAGGTGAGTCTGTGGAATTTTCTGAGTGCTTAATTCAATTTATTTAAGACACAAATAAATGGATTATAATAGGGGAATTAAGGGTCATGGGAAATGGGTGGGCAAGTGGAGTTGAATCCATGTTTGGGTCAGCCATAATCTTTTTGAATGGTGGAGCAGGCTCGACAGATCTGACTCCTGCTTCTGATTTTTCTGTTGTTATCTTTACTTCATATGGACGCTGCAAGACCGGCTGAGTTTCTCCAGCATTGTGTTTTTACTACAATCACAGGATCTGCAGACTTCAGTGTTTCATTCATTTATGTTGTTATGTTCTTATTGGTGCTTTTGGAGGCTGTGTATTCACCGGGAAGCCCACTGAACAGATAATACAACTGCTGAATGAAAGCTTCCTAGCCATTTCACCTTGGGTGTCTGAGTCAACCACCTTGAATTTCCCTGTCATTGAATGTCGGCAGCAACAAGTGACCATTGCCATTTAATCACCCAGCCTCTCACCGCTGTAACAAGAAAGTGCTCGATACTCTTTTTAGAAGGGCCACACTTCTTTTGCAATGGAACCAGAGATGCTGATGGAGCATCCAATTCTACAGATTGGCAGAGTTCCCACAGATAAATGGAGCAACTGAAATAATGCACGTGAGATTTTGAAGTCTCATCTGTCAACCTGTTCAACTTAAGGAACAAGAAAAGGTTTCCTTTACATTAATGTGCAGCCCTTCTGCCATATCAATCTGCATATAACATCTGCAAAAAGCAGGAAGCTTCCATTATGCAATAATCTATCACAACACCCCTTATGTGTCAGGAAGTGTGATTGGTCATCAAATCTATCCTCTGACGTCTTAACTTATAACACTTAGAAAAGCTTTCATTGACAAAGGTCAACAGATATAATGATAGTTGGGTCAGTGCAAGAAGTGTCACAGAGAAGAGGACAGACATTCTTAAATTTCATTGTCAATGCCTGGATGAATCTTGCAGAGTCTTGGAAGACAGCCTAGTAATAGTCTTAGAATCATTATTACTTGCTGCAAGCAACTTAATAGTGTGAGGGAAAAAGTGCTTGCTGTTTGTTAAAGGTGATGGTGATAATAATGAAGATTGGTTTGGTGGTGATTTGAAGTTTATGCTCCGAACCCCACAATACCCAACTATGGGACAGTAGCATAGAAGGCTGGTGGTGCGTACACTGTGCCAGTTGTTACTGCAGCTGACTCCCTCTGTAATCCATTGCACCATCACACCCAACACCACATCAACATGATGAAACTTCTCCAGCAGGTGTGCGTGAATGGAAAAAGCTCTGAATGGCGTCCAGTGTTAAGTGGTACACCCCAGGGCACGGTGTTAGGCCCACATTTGTTTTTACTCCACGTCAACGACATTCACGGAAAAATCACAAGTACCACTAGACGATTCGTGGGCGACTGGTATGCCATCCGATTAAGTCAGCTGATGACGAGGATGCTCTCCAAAAAGATCTTGATAGAATGGTCACAAAAACGGGGCATGCAGTTCAATCCTTCCAAAAGCGAAACCATGCGTGTCAGCAGGAAGAGAAAACCAGGCAAAACATCATTCAAAATCCTGGGCGTCACCCTTGTATGGAACCAAACAGACCAAATACCTTGGCATCAAAATTTTAGAAGGACCTGCGTTGGAATGATCAGACGTATCATATAACGGTGAAGGCAACAGGAGTCCTAAATTTTCTGAGACGCAACTTCCATCAACTTCTGTCGAGGAGAAGTTGTACCTCACCCTCGTCAGACCACATTTGGAATATACGGTAGCTGCATGGGATCCATACACAAACAAAAACACTACTCCCATCGAACGACAGGCAGCCCGATTTGTCACAAATACATATGGAAGAGAAGCGAGTCTTGGATTCATTAAAGTGGAGCTCTCTCCAAGGCAGACGTGAAGCACATTTCCTGACTTGTTTTTACAAAACGCTAAACTGCCTGCTCGATTATAGACCACCAATTTTATACCGAACCAAAGCCTGCGAGGAGCAGGCACGGGCACGCAACCCAATTTGTAGTGCCATCTTCCAAGACAGATGTGTATACCGATTCATTCTTCCCCCATCCAATTAATCATCACCCGAACATCCTCACACAACAAGACCAATTACATTTAAGACAGCTCTTCTTCAAAAATCTCCTCCTTAAGTCCCCCTTCCACCCCTCCCCCTCAATCCATCCAGAATATTTTGGGTGATCAAGAACCAAGAACACAAAGTCCTTGAACTTAATGACATCTGCCCTTTCCCTCATGAGGCCCTCTCACTCGCAGCGGCTGGGACCACCCTGAGGTGAAGTGCTTGTTTACCGGAGTGGGTGCTTGAACCCATGGCCTTTGTAGAACAGTGGCCCAAGTACTTGCGACTGAGTGCAGCTAACAACAGAATGGAACTTTCCAGATACAAAAGGAGCAACTCCTTATTCTTTAATGATGAAATGCACACAAAATGGTAGAAATAAATGAAAGCAAGAAATAAATTAAAAGGTTTGCATTACATATATAGAGAAAAAAATCTATAATACCCGTTAAGCACTGTGTATTTGCATTTATTTAAACAACTGGTATGAAAATAAATCCATAAAATAAAATAAATTGCAGAAAGAATTATGGTGTCAAAAGACATGTTGGTGGTTGAGGGGAATGCTAATTTTCTGTTGTGTAAAACAGGTACGAGTGAACCACAGGCCATTCAACAACCAAGGTTTAAGGTCCCTTTTATTGTCTCGTAATTATACATTAAAAATGTACCATGCATGACATACTTTTAACTTTTGTCTGCTGTAAGGCAAACAAAGATTGGCTGTGAACATTGCCTAGTGCCCCTAAAAATAGAAGCAAAAGTGAGTGCCTTCAGAATCACAATGTGCATGGATTTGCCTCCAGAGCTCCCATGGCCTCTGCAGCCGCACAGGCTCCTTTTCGATTCATTGGCAAGCCAAGCTCCAGATCCAAACCTCGGACACCGCGAGGAAGCCTTCAGTTCCCAAGGCCCCTCGGGAACCTTTCTTGCCCTCAGCTGCCTCGGCGCCCTCTTGAACGTCTGCTCCGATAACTGGTTCCCGTGAGCCGGTGAGTATTGTGAATATCCCTCCTGAGTATTGTTTCTTTTGACGAAAAGCAAAATTGTTGGGGATATTGAAGGAACTACTGACTTGTTTGCAACTGCTTTACATTATTACATAGTTGTATTCGCACATCTCGTCTCAGTTTTTACCAAGACCCTACTTTTCTTTGTGAGGAGATCTTGAATCAAAATATTAATTTCTACTAAATATTTGTTGCATTTTCTGTTGGTTGTATAAAAATGGTGATGAATCAGCATACAGGAGGGAGATTAAAAACCTGGCTGAACGGTGCCCCAATGACAACCTTGCACTCAATGTCACCAAATCCATGCAGCTGATTGTTTTACTCCAGGAAGGGAAGACCAGAGATGTACGATTCAGTGTTCATTGGGGGAAATCAGAGGTGTGGAGGGTGATCAAATTTAAATTCTTTGGAATCATTATCTCCGAGGAGCTTTCCTGGACCCAACACAAATGATGAAATGAAGAAAGCACGTCTGCGCTTCTACTTCCTCAAGAGTTTGCCGAGGTTTGGTATGACATCGGAAACCCTGGCAAATTTCTACAGTTGTGTGGCGGAAAATATGCTGACCAGCTGCTTCATGGTCTGTTGAGAAGAATGGAGTAATGCTTACATTTGATCTTCATGGGTTAGCTTACTTGAATCTGTTATGAATGTGTTAAGGCTTGGAACAGTGGGGAAGGTGAGACGTGGAATGGTGTGAGTGTATTGTATTCAGAAGCAAGCATTGAAGTCCAGTCCATATTCATCTTTACTTCCAGGGAAAAAAGGTGTTACATACTAGAGGACATGCATTTAAGGAGAGAGGGGAAAGTTTAAGGGAGATGTGCGAGGTAAGATTTTTTTTTAAGGTAGATGCTGGTGGGTGCCTGGAACAGGCCGCCAGAAGTGGTGGAAGCAGATACAACAGTAGCACTTAGAAGGTCTCTTGATTAATGTATGAATATGATGGCTGATGAGAGTTTTTGTCATATACGTAAGCACAGAAAAAACCCTGTTATCTGGAATTCAAGCAACTGGCAAAAAGCATCACAGAAAATGAATAGGTACAAAATACAGAAGTTTAAAATGGGTGCACCTTGCTGTGAGTTCGCCAATCCAAGCAGCACACAATCTCAAGCAACCGGAAAATTCACTTATCAGCAATCCCCATTGGTTCTAGATACCAGGGGTTTAACGGTACAATGTTCAGATGCACCAACATTCTTACTTTCAGTAGCAGAGTTTTAGTTTAAATTGGACATCATGTTCAGCACAGAAATCAAGAGCCAATGGGTCCATTCCTGTGCTGTACTGTCTGATGTTCGGCGGACTAATTTTAATTAATTTAAACAAAATCTAGGCATATAACACGATAATAGGCCCCTTTGGCCCACAGGTCCGTGTCGCCCAATTACACCTAACTGACCTACAAAACCCAGTAAGTTTCTGAATGGCGAGAGGAAACCGGGGCAGATACGGAATGTACAACTCTTTAAAGACAGCGTGGGATTCAAACCCTGGTCCCTATCGCTGGCGCTGTAACAGTGTTGCGCTAACCGTGCCACCCTGTGTAATATAGAAAACAATCAAATAGAAAGTATTTGTGAGCAGTCCTTCATCTCTCGCAACAAAAGAAGTTACAAAAATGGCAGAAATCTGGAAAGAAATACGGGCGTTTAAAGAATTGAAAGACCCCCCTAAGAATGTACTTTGACATCAATCTTTAAAAATTCCATTTTATCACATGCAGGAGAGACAAACTGAGTAAGTCCTGAAGATTTAAAAGAATACCTTGTGTTTTTGCTAGATTGGATTGATTTTTTTTTCCTGAGGGGGGAGGTGCAGGCAGGGAGAGCTTGTGGTTCTGCGCATGCAAAGATTACAGCTCAGTGACCAACTGACCACAGAGGCACAGAAGAAACTCTATTCAGAAACTATCACTGCCCAAAGAGCTGCTGTTGCCAGGCAACCAGTGGGCTGCAGAGATGATTTTTAGATTACAGTTGCTTCTGATCAATTCTGCTACATGGGCGAAACTGACCAGCCAAATCTCCATCACTCCCAGTAATATTGATCAAGTGCTTTTATAGGTGTTCAATGAGGTCTAATAAGCTTCGAGTAAACAGAACCAAGGTTTTCCTAATAACCAAATGGTCAAACATCAACCTGGCTTGTCTCTGCTAAACTCCAGTAACGCTTTCTTTCAAAAAGAAAAGAACTATCAGATTTATTGATACATTTGGTAATTGTAGATGTGATTGTTGAAGAACTCCACTCTGAAGAGAATTCTGATTGCCTGCACACCACAGGCATCGGCTACTTGTCAATAAGAGTGCTATTTTCTGCTATTGCATTCCAGCTGTACTCTTGGGGGATGCAGGTTCCATATGGTTTCATACGTTTTTTAACTTTTCATTTGACTTTAACCCTTTCACGGGCACAGCGATGCATCTATTCCACCTACCTCACTGGAAGTCGTTGCTGTATGAATCTAATGCCTTAATTGTATGTTCTGGTTATCTGCAGACATTTCAAGGGTATTTCAGAATGGCAAAACCACATCATAGGAGTCCGTTCCGACCCAGGGATAGGGAAATTCTTGCAAAGAAATGACAGGTTAGTCTATAAGCAGAAATTTATATTGCACCTCAACTCTGGATATGATCGATCTTAACAAATACACACAGGTTTCCCTACATCTCAATGTGATTTGCTTGCCTTTCAAAACCAATAAAAATAGGAGAGTGCTGGTTGGAAACATCGTTTTCCACTGGCACCTTGCCCGAAGAATGAACTGGGACAGGGTCCAGCGGAAAAAGAAAACTTTCAGGATGCTGGTGTCAAATGACATCATTTCATGCCAGGGATTAACCATCTCGTAACCCCAGCATTTGCTGCTAAAGCCAGTGGAAAAGGGACAGCAGAAAGTCACCTGTTTCCAGTTGAAGGTAGAACACTCCGATCCCTGGGGATGAGTTGTGGCCCAGTTAAGGGTGGCCCAGTGGAAATGGGACAAAGGGCTTCCTATCCCGGGACACTGCCAATTAACCGGGATGCCAGTGGTTTTCATTTTAATGTTTGTCCTTAAAAATTCAATAAATTTGTAATACTAAACATTGAACATTTCTTAAATATAGGGGTCAGTATTCAAAAGAATTAATATCATTGAATCAAACTCTTCTATTTTTAAAATGTGGTAAATGGTAACATTGCCTGTGATTATTTCCTTATAAGTCATCAACTGTTACAGGCAGCCACTGATGAGGGAATGTATTACTTGGGGTTAAATATATGTGCTGCGCTGTTAGACAGAATCAGACACACACAAGGTAAAAACTGAACAACAGGCTTTAATCCACAAAGACTTCCACAGAGCCAGGCTGGCTGTGGCTGCAGCAACTCTGTGAGGCCTCGGGAGGCCGGCGCAGGCTTATAGCCCGGAGGGTGATTGACACCTGACTGGGTGGGGCTTGATCATTTCAGGCTGACTGGTTGGCAGCCAGCCAGGTGTTGTCCTGTCCCCTTACACCCCTGAAGGTAGAGGTTTCCCCCTGCAGTAGGCCGGTGGTGTACCACCACAATATATTACAGTGACAGTGAAACAGGACGTGCCAGACTGTTGCCCACACCCCATCCCTCACCACCTTTTGGGGCCCTTAACTGTCCTTCTAAGTGAAGCAACACTTTACTTGTGAATCGGCGGGAGTCATCTACCGCATCTGGTGCATCTCTCCCAACATCGGAGAGGCTGGACGCAGACTGGGAGATCACTTCGCTGAGCTCGTGACAGGGCTCTCTCAGTGGCAACCCATTTCAATTCTCTGCTCCATTCCCTCACCGACCTGTCTGTCCAAGGCCTCATGCACTGCCAAACCAGGATCTCCCATAAATTGAAGGAGCAACAACTATTATTCCTCTGGGCATTCTCCAACAGAATTCTTCTGTTTATGTAGACCACTTGCCGTTCTCCACAGCCCTTTGCCTCCTTCTGCCAACTCTCAACCCCTTCCCTCTCCATTCATAGAGCTATCCCCTCCCTTTATCCACCTATTACCTCTTGCCTTGTTGCCTGTACTCCTCACCTGGCTCCCCCCCACCCCCACCCCCACCCCCACTCCCACTACCTTTTATTCAAATGCCTGTCTCCAATTTGTTCATGCCTTGATGCCCAAAATATTGGTGATGTATCTTTACCTTTGCTATATAAAGTACACTGTTTGATCTGCTGAGTTTCTCCAGCGTTGTATTTTACGTATTTAGAGATGGTTTGGGAGGAATTGTTAGAGCAGCTTGAACACACACATTTTAAAACAGAGAATATTTGCAGGACTTTTGCAGAGTACTTTTTGCAGGAGGTAACAAAGTATCGGCAGCAGCTTGCCTGGGAGAACATGTGATCTTTGCAGGTGGAGGAGAAGAGTTCTGCTCTCAGAGAGGGAGGGTGTGAAACAGAGAGAGAGAGGAGACAGAAATCAGTTCCAGAAGGACAAGCTAGCAAACTTTGGAAGGCTGTCTGGTCAAAGGAGGAGATTGGCGGTCTGAAAGGTGACCTGAAAGAAAGAGGATCATCTGGAGAATCCTGAAGAGGGCAAGTTTCGTCAGCAAGACTGATTGAGAAATAATTAGTTGTGGATGTCCTGGAAAAAGAATCTCTGAAAACCAGCAAGAACCCTCCTGAGTGTAACCATTTGCCTGTTAGGCACCAAAGACTGGTGAACTTTGTTAATGCTAACTTCTGTGCACAGTACAAGAATTGCCTGCAACTAGTGAGATTGGACTATGATCACAAAGAACTTTTCTAATCTTAAATATACGTTACACACACCCGCGCTCAGTATTGGGGGGGGGGGGGAATATTAAGTAGTTAAATAGGTTAAGTAAGAAGGTTAAGTAATAAGTTAGAGTTTAATTCTGTTTTCTTGTTCAAACATAATTAAAAAGTAATTTTGTTTAAGTTACCCTGTGTTGTGGTGCATTTCTATCGCTGCTGGTTTTTGGGGTCCTCTCGACTCCCTAACAATATATTACACATCAGTATTGAAATGCCAAATGTTTCTTGTCGTATTGGTGAGGATATTACCTGAGAGAGAAAGTCATCTCAAGTTTAAGGGAATTTGATTAGACCAAAAGCTTTGAGGTTCAAGTCGCACACCAGAGACTTAAGCTCAAAATCTCGGGTGACATTGCAATAGTGAAAGCCTGCTGCATTTTTGCAGGTGAAAACACAAAATTGGAGGAAAAAGAATCAAACAGTGTACCGTATATAGCAAAGATTAAGATACATAACCAACTCTTCCATGATGAAGAGTTCAAGCCCAAAACTTTGGTTATACAGCTTTAATTTTGCTCTATAAAGCATGCTGAGTTTCTCCAGCATTCTTCAAACACAGCGTCTGCAGACTCTTGAGTTCTACTTGCAAGTGTTGCTTTTTGTTACCCCAGAGAAAGATGTAACTCAACAGAATTAAAACAAAATGTGAGCTCAGTTGGCAGTTTGAGAGAAAATAAAACATTAAAAAGTCTGCAGACAACGTGATTGAAGTAAATACACAATGCTGGACAAACCAACAGCTTACTTTATACCATAGAAATAAAGATGCATAACCAACATTTCGGGCTTGAGCCCTTTAGCAAGGTATGAACAAAATGTAGACAGGTGCCTGAACCTCAGGTGCCTGCCAACATTTTTCTCATGCCATGAGGAAGGGCTCAAGCCTGAAATGTTGGGTATGTAAAAAGACAATGCTGGAGAAACTTGGCAGATTAAATACTGTACTTTATATAGCAAAAAATAAGGTACGTAACCAAGATTTCTGGCTTGAGCCCTTCATATAACATATAAGCATATAACAATTACAGTACGGAAACAGGCCATCTTGGCCCCTCTAGTCCGCACCGATTTAAGTGATCTCCACTAGTCCCACCTACCTGCTCCCTGTCCATAACCCTCTAATCCCCTCACATCCATGCCCTCATCCAACCTTCTCTTCAATGACCCTGCTGCCACCACTCAGCCACCACTCTCTGAGTGAAGAAGCTTCCTCTTACATTACTTCTAAAGTTTTTCCCCCAACCCTTAAATTATGACCCCTCGATCCAATCTCACCTACCCTCAAGGGGAAGAGCCTATTCACATCTTCTCTATCCCCCTCATAATTGTATATACCTCTATCAAATTGCCCCTCAACCTTCTACGCTCCAATGAATAAAGACCCAGTCTACTCAATCTTTCTTTGTATTCTAGATTCTGTAATCCAGACAAATCTTCTCTACCTTACTGATATCCTTCCTATAATTTATGGGCCAGAATTGCACACAATATTCCTAATTTGGCCTCACTAATGCCTTGACCAGTTAATGTAATGAGTGATTTTAGCTCCCCGAATATCGATTGGCACTCTCTTTATTCCAGGGGCTTAGATTGTGCAGAATATGCGGAGTTTGGGCACCTGCCTGCATTTTGCAACTTCTACAGGAGCACCACTGAAAGCATCCTATCAGGGAACTTCACTTCTATATGAAGCACTTTGGGAATCTTGATGCAACGTGATGAGATAATTTAAACCATTCAAAAATTAAGTTCTAAGTAAACTTTTATGCGGTAAGAGTGGATCTGCTACAATTTTAACCTGTAGACACATGGAAAATTGCAGATGCTGGAATCTGGAGAAAAAAAGTTTTGGCTGGAGGAAATCAGCAAGTTGAGCCTCATCAGTGGGAGAAAAAGAGTGTTTCAGGTCAGCACTCTTCATCAAGACGATGGAGGTACATACAAAGCACACCCTCAAATAATGCACCATGAGTGGGGGAAAAATGATAAATATCAAAGGAGAGATAAATATTCACAGTGTCATGGTACAACAGTGGAGTCACCCGGAGTCATGTTCTGGACAGAGTAGTACAGGGAGACTCAAAATGTGATAGCGGTTGGGAAAAAAAAACTGGTTCTTAAACCTAGATGTGCTGGATCTTAGGCTTCTGTACCTTCTGCCTGAAAGTAATTGGGTGTGGTAAGGATGATGGGAGCCCTTCAAGGTGCTGGCTGCTTTCATGAGCCCACACAATCCAATTTATTTTTTGTAACTCCGTAACTGGAGAGGGATGCAATGTTGCACGTTTTTTGGAGGGGGGGGGGGGGATCCGGCTGTAATCTACAATGATCTCAAGGACATTGAATCAGCAACAATCCTTGGAGAAATGTATGGCCATTTTGCACACAATATTTGAAAAGAGCATTCAGATAAATTCAATATCCTGCTCATCCCAAACCAAATCATTTTCTGTTTATTCTTCAACTATGGGCTCATTGTCAAGACCAGCATTTATTGCTCTCCCCAAGGATTGACTCGGGATACAACTTAATGGTACAGCAGGCAGTTAAGATTCAATCACATTGATGCGTGGTTGCATTTACAATTAGAACAGTCCAGATAAAGACAAAGATCTCCTTCATTAAATGACACGAGTGGACAATTTGTATTTCTACCACACTCCAACACTCCACACTCCAACAGTTTCAGGGTGACTTTTACCCAAATAGCTCAATATGCCATGAACATGTCACTAAATTCATTGTTCTGTGGCAGTATTACAGTAACATTTGAAAAATAAATTAATTAGTGGAAAATTAAGAGAAAATGATGTTCATTGTCCATTCAGAAATCTGATGGCAGAATTCCACGCTCCTGTACCTTCTTCCTGATGGTAGCAGTGTGAAGAGGGCATGGCCTGGACGTTGGAGGTCCTTGAGGATAGAGGCTGCGTTCTTAAGACACCGGCACTTGTAGATGTCCTCAATAGAGTGGACACTGATGCCCGTGATGGCACTGGCCGAGTTCACAACTCCCTGTGATTTTTTTCTTGTCCTGTGCATTGGCATCTCCATACCAGGCAGCGATGCAACCAGTCAGAATGCTCTCCACAGTACACCTGTAGAAGTTTTCCATAGTTTCTGATGATGTATCAAATCTCCTCAAACTCCTCATGAAGTATAGAGGCTGGCGAGACTTCTTCATGATTGCATCAACATGAAGGAAATGGGAACAACAGTACATGCAATTTGGGCATGTGAGAAAGTGGAAAAGTTTTGGGAAGATCAAAATCAGGTATTAAATAAAATCACAAAAAGCCACATACCAAAAAATCCAGAGATCTTTCTTCTAAGTAATATAAGAAGTAAAGAACTTGGACTCGATTTGGATGGAGCACAAAAAAGATTTATTATGATATCCTTAGCTGTAGCAAAAAAATATATTACATCAACCTGGAAATTAGAAGATAACCTGAGAATACAATAATAGTACATAGAAATGAATAAATGTATTCCATTGGAAAAAATAACATATAATTTAAGAAATAACGCCACTGTATTCGAACAAATTTGGGAACTGTACATGGAACACAACAGAGAAGTCCTACTGCAGACCTCCACCACCTAAAATGACAGAAGAAGAAGACGAAATGAACTGACCCAGTGTAAAAGTAGATGACACAAATTTCTTGTTTATTTTCATTGTGTGATGACATTGTTTAATGGGTTTAATGTATCATATACGTTGAACGTTGAATGGGTGGGGAGTGGGGGTGAAGGAGGGAGGGAAGGGAGGAAATGATACTGTGTATATTCAAGAGGGAAATGTTTGTGTGTATTTTGGTCAGTATGGTTCATAGTGTGAAAAATAAAAAAATTAAAAAAAACATGGAGGCTCCAGGGCAGATCCTCAGAGATGTTGACAAACAGGAACGTTAAGCTCTTAACTCTTTCCATCGGTTTCAAACAAAATTGTATCTCACCAGCTGCAGTGAGTTCAGACCTCCTAATTACTAATCCAGTAATATTTATACTATGCTAATATTGGCGGAGGTTTGGAATGACATTGGAAATCCTGGCAAATTTTTGCATGTGTGTGGTGGAAAGTGTGCTGACCCCTCAGTGTAAAGTCCTGCAAAAGGTAAAGAACTCAGCGCAGGACATCACAGGCAAACTCCTCCCCACTGTCAAAAACATCGACAGGGAACGCTACCATCGGAGAGGAGCAGCAATCATCAACCCTGGATTTGTTCTGTCCTCGCTACTGCCATCAGGAAAGAGGTGTAGGTGGCACAAGACTCGTACCACCAGGTTCAGGAATGAGTTGCTCCCCCTCCACCATCAGACTCCTCAACGACAAACTCAATCAGGGCCTTGTCCAAGGACTCTTACTTTTGCACTTTATTGATTTTTGTTATTTCTGTATTACACAGTTTGTTTACGTGTATATGCTGTGTGTAGCTTCTTTGCGCTATTCTGCTCAGGAATGTATGTCATGTCAGATATGTACTCTGACAATAAATCTGAATTATGTGTTTACTGGAACGGAATCTCTGTACATCTTTTTCTGTGAAGGATCTCAATAAAGAGCAATAATAAAATCTCAGCAGATAACCTACAGTGTTGGAGAAGCAGGTTTATAAATTCCAATGAGAGCTCAATTGACTCGAGCATTGTCAAATGCTCCTTCATTAGATTGTGCTTCTCAATTGGCTAACATTTTGGGTCTGCTTAGGAGCCCGAGCGTGCCTGTGAAAGAATAATCTTTTCTGCTGGAGATAATGGGAGTGAAGGTGATAATTGGCAGTGATGATAAATAGAAATGATTGAAGTAAAAGTTAATTTTATTCTCTGCTCAATTTTCTACTTCCTTTGTCTTCAAGCACACGTCTCAATAAGAGGATTTATAGGACATAGAAGCAGAAATATGCTATTTCCCCATTTAATCATGACTTGATCCATTTTCCCACTCCGCCCCACTTCCCAGACTCCTCCCCATAACCTTTGAAGCCTTGTCTAATCAAGAACCTATCAATCTTTGCCTTAAATACACCCAATTACCTGGGTCCACAACTGCCTTTGGAAACAAACTCCACAGATTTACCACCCTCTGGCTACAGAAATTCCTCCGCATCTCTGTTCTAAGTGGATACCTTTCAATCCTAAAGTTGTGCCCTCTTGTCCTCCACTCTCCCACCATGGGACACAATCTCTTTTCATCTACTCTGTCCATGCCTTTCAACATTCGAAATGTTTCAATGAGATTCTCCCAAGAGCTGTCAAACGATCCTTGTATAATATCTCTTCATTCAAGATTCCTTTATTGTCATGTAATAAAAACAGTGCAAGTATGACAAGGAATTTGTTTTTGTCTGCCGCAAGGCAGCCAGATTTGCCATTGGCGGGAATTGCCTGAAAGAGAAACAAAGCAGAGACCCCTCAGAGACACAGACTATAGATTTGCCTCCAGCACCTTCACAGCCCCTGCAGACATACAGAGTGCCGTCCAAACCTTCATCAGCCTGAGCTCCAGGTCCGAACCTCTGATATGATCAGGAAACCTTCAATGCCCTCGGCACCCTCTCGCATCCCAGTTCCAACATCTGGTACCCCTTCGGCCAATCTCGAGTCAACACGACATATTATTCCCAGAATCATCAACGTTAAAGCTGATTTAGTTAGTTTCCTACAGCTGGAATTGAGACCACAATTAAAGAGCATCCAATGATGTTAGTTTTTGTTTAGTCCCCTCTAATATTTTTAAACAGATCAGCACATACAAGTTGCTTTTACTTGGCAATAAATGCTTAAAGTGCAGTTTTCAAACACGATTTAATACAATATTAAACCATCCTGTTTATTTCAAGATTCAATTTATTGTCATTGTAATAAACCAGTGTCATATTACACAAAATTGCTTTTTCCTGCTGTAAGGCAGACAGATTCGCCATCGGCAGAAATTGCCTGAGGTGCCTCTTACAGTTCGAGAAAGAGAACAAAAAGAGTCACCCCAGAGTCACTGAGTGTCTGTAGATTCATCTCCAGCATTTCTGCAGTCAAAACCACTGGTAATCTGACCTCCGATACGGTCAGGAACCCTTCAGCACCTTAGGCACTCCCTTGCAACCCGGTTCCGATACCTGGTGCCCCTTAAGCCACTTTTGAGCCAGCCTCCAGCAGTCCACAGCAAGTCCACAACGTGTCTCCCGACAGCAGTCTCCAGCAGTCCACAGCCTCCGTGGGTTCCTCCCCTCGAGTCGCCAGCAGCCCGCCACATGCATTGGTCTTTCAACCTCCGAGTCTCCTCACTGGTCTGCCGCCATGGTCCCCACGGGTCGTCTGTCTGCTTCTCCTTCTCAGACGGGGGATGAGAGTATTTAAGAGGAATGTTTCAGCAAATGGTTAATGCAAATATACCATGAGGAGTGCACTTGTTTCTCATTCCACATTGATATTGACTACTTCTGACCCATCAAACAATGTGCAAAAAAATAGGTAAAGTTTATGGTGCATTAGCTCAGCCATCCCATGGACCACAGCGTATTTAAACCTTGCTTTTTAAAATGCTTTTTAATATTGTTGGTAGGAGAGAAGTACGGAAGAAACCAAAACTTGACTGCTTCAGACAGAAGGGGACCCAAAAACTTTGAGCAGGGTCTAAGTAGTGGGGATGGGGGAAGCAGAGCCAAAATAAGGTTGAGAATGGCTGCATTAGCTAAACAATGTTACTCCATTGCAGGTCTGTAGCGACAATTTATATCAATATTTCTTGGTCTGAAGGTTTGTTGATGGCAATGCAAGCTATTGCTTATAAATACTTTATGTAAAAATGCGTAATTTAATGCATTCAATTTTTTACGCTGACTTTGAAATTAAACATGTCAACGTAAGCAGCAGGCCTCAGAGAGTAATACTGCTGGATGTGTCCTGCAGCAAGTTACAGGCTAGAACATCATCAGAGATCAGGAATCTTTGGGCACTGTGCACTTCACAGTTACTGTTGGGAATAAAATTTTATTATAAATTGATTTTTGTTCCTGCTGAATACGAACTGCTCATTTCTGACATCTCTTGGGTAAGAAGGATTAAGTATTAATTTCCAGTTATTACTACAGAAAAAAATATTTGACTTCATTTATTTGATTTAAGCTGAATGCAAGTTTCTTTTGAAATGTATGAAAATATCTTGTACGTTGACTCTTTAAGAAATGGTGGGTCTCACTGTCAACATGAATTGAATGGTTCTTTATACAATCTTTTAAGTATTTCAATCTGTGCCCAAATAACAAATTGCTCTCAATTTATTGAAGAAAATCAATGCCTGAGAAGAGAATCAGAAGCAGAAGTTAACACTGCCCCTCGAACATGTCCTGACATTGTAACGTTCTGATTCTCCCATTTAATGACTTGAGTCCACGAGAGAGTAAATAGAGACCCCTGTACAGTTTTCATCCTTAACAATATCACCAAACAAACATCTGCACAAAAATAACTTGACACTTTATTTTTACAAGTTCTAGTTTAATAATTCGATAGTACATCCCGACGATGCCAAACACACATACAGGCATAACACACATACAAACGATATATATAACCCGGTGCACGTTTACATTTAGTAAAATAAATGAATATTGTTAAATAAATAGTAGCCACGGAAACTTTGTAGGGAGCAGTTCTGCAAGTGGGAAGAAGCTGTTCCTCAGCCTGGTGGTGCTGGCTCTGATCCTCCTGTATCTCTTTCCCGACGGGAGGAGCTGGAAGATGCTGAGTGCGGGGTGAAAGGGGTCCTCACTAATTTTTGCTAGCCCTCTTTAGACAACGATTCTGGGTGATGGGGTGGGTTGGGGAGGGGAGGTGAGGAGGGAGGCAGCAGTGATCCACTCCGCCGCTCTTATGGTCCTGTTGCATTGACCTCCGATCCAACGCTCTGCAGCAACTGTGCCACACTGTAATGCAGATGACCAGCTCTCTCTCGATAGAAGGTTAACGCGATGGTGGCCTTTCGCTCAGGATGTACGGTCGATGTTGCACATTCATGATAAGTGAGGAGATGTGTGTCCAGGATAGGTCGCTTCTTAAGTGGACCCTGAGAAACTTGGAGCTCTCTACTCTCTCCACTTTAATTTTTTTTAATTTAAAATTTTAAATATAAAAAAATTAGACAAGCAGCATTGTAAAAGCCCTACGAGCCCGTGCCACTCAATTGACCTACAATCCTTGTATGTTTTGAAGGCTGGTAGGAAACCCACGCAGCCACGGGTAGAGCGTACAAACTCCTTACAGGGATGTGTTTTTATTTCTGCGAACAAAACTTAAAATATTACCAGTGGGGGAAAAAAAAAAGCATGAATTCTGCTCAAAAGAAGCTTGACATTTGATTGGGACCAAATCAAGCATCCTAAGCAGTTATTCTTCTCACTATCAGTGCGACCCATCGACAATATCCACTGCTACCTCGACAGCACCTCCCAAACTTGCAACCTCCATCAGGTGCGTGGGAGCACCTGCAGGTTCCTTTCAAATCCTGACTCAGAAACACACCTTCATTTCTTCATTGTCTCTGTGTCGAAAGCCTGAAGCTCTCTTCCCAACAACACTATGGGAACACGCTCATGAGAAAGGTGGCAGCAGTTTATGAAGTCACCTCTTCTCAGGGGTAATAAATGCTGGTTCTTCCTGGCAATGTCTAGATCCTAAAAATATAAAATAATAACTTGATACACAACACTCTTGAGGCTGAAAAAGCATTCCAAGTTAGGGATTAAATTTAACATCTTTTATTTAAATTTAGACATACTGCACAGTAACAGGCCATTTCGGCCCATGAATCCATGCTGCTCAATTTACATCTCATTAACCTACACCCCTGGTACGTTTTGAATGGTGGGAGGCAACCGGAGCCTCCAGAGAAAACCCACACAGATACTGGGAGAATTAACAACTCCTTACAGACAGGGCGGGATTCAAACCCCGGTCTGGTCCCTATCACTGGCGGTAACCACTATGCCAACCGTACTGCCATAAGTAATCACTATGCCAATGCAAAAGAAAAATGGCGTGGAATGCAGGTTTTAAGGTGGATGGAAGATTCCTTTATTGGCATGTAATGGTACAGAGCATGCATTATTGCACTAAATTGCCTTCTGGCAGACAAAGAATCACCATAAGTGTTGCTCTGTGCCCTTTACAGTGAAAGAGAGAGAAAGAGAAGCAAAAGAGAATCCCTTCAGAGTCACCCCTGTGGAAGTTTTAAATGGTGTAAAAAGTTGATTCAGATACAATATTGACAAGGTTATTTGAATCAAAACTGATACCATCTGAAACATCAAAGTATTAATGCGAAAAGACTCTTCAATATCTAATATTATAAATGAAAATGAATTGGATTTGAGAGGAATTCACAATGCAATCTAATGTAAATGCCAGTGTATTTAACCAAACTGCCATTTATCTGTTTTATCTCAAACCATACACATCACGAGCTGTGCGGACCCTCTTTTCAAAATGTTACATTGGTCAATAATCTATTAATACTGACCTTATTTGACATCATTAGTTTCTTGGTGAATCGAATATTGTAAGTGAGAAAAATAGAAATAAAATGTATTACTAAGAGAGGCATATGATAGAAAATTGCAAGCAGCTTTGATGATGAACTGAAGTGTCAAAAATACTTTATCAAGGGTAATGAGGCATTACATGTTAATTGAAATGACTGGCACCTGCTCCTGCAAAAGTCATTCAGCATTTAACAGACTGCAAAAAAAGTCAACCCATGTTTTAGCCATAATGAGACGACGTACCTTTACTCTGGATTACAAATAATTATGAAGAAGGCTTTTCAAATGTCTGATTGACATGGAAGAAAGAATTGAGGACTGATAGAAGTCCAGAGGTGGAATGATGGTGTGCCAAAAGAAAATATTGTGGAGGATTGAGTGTTGAGAATTGAGAGGGAAGGGATTGGGGAAGTTGGAGGAAAGTAGAGAGAGGGGATGGGGAAAGAGAGAGGCTCAGTGGAGTGGTTTAACAGAAACTGGAGATCAGTGTTAGAGCTATCTGTTTAGAGAGTGCCCAGACGGAATATTAGGTGTTGTTACCTCGGTAACAGCCTCGGTTTAGCATTTACTTGGGAAAACTCGACACCCCTATCTACCGGTGATGCCACTTTCAGGGAATTATGTATCTGATTTTCCAGATCCCTCTATTCTGTGGGCCCTACCGTTTACCATGTACAGATATGTCCTACCTTGGTTTGTCCTTCCAAATTACAACATCTCATACTTATCTGCATTAAAATCCATCTCCCCAAAAGTTTGTTTAAAAAAAAAATGTTTATCTCTTCTAAAGTTGTTTGGTGAGGCAGGGTTTGGTGCTATCATTTGATAATCTCGGCGGCGAGAGTGGGAGTGGTTTAATTCTGAAGGCAACAATTTAGAATTGTTGTGAATGGCCAGTTTTCCTGTTTGAAAGTATTGGATAGGTGAAGAGGAAGGGGATGCTGATTGAAAGTGGAAGCATAAAATTGCCTAGAGCTATGTTAAATCTATCCAGAATGCAGTGGCAAGTGCTAGGCAGCATAATGGAGAGTTTGCTCCTTTAGATAATGGGCTTCACCTCCACAAGAAGTGCGATAAGGCTCCTGATGCTACTCCTGTGGGTAGATCCATCTTCAGAAGGGAGATTTGTGAGCACGTGTTTACGTAGAACCATAGAATATTACAGCCTAGAAAATGGTCCTTTCGCCATTGTAGTCTGTGCCAAACTATTTTTCTGCTTAGTCCCACTGACCTGCACCCAGTCCATAGCCCTCTATACCTCTCCCATTCCTGTACCTGTCCAAATTCTTCTTAAATGTTCAAATTGAGCCCGCATTCACCACTTCAGCTGGCGGCTTGTGTCACACTCCCACCACTCTCTGTGTTCAAAGATTTATCCCTCCTTTTGGCTTTCACACTTGATGCCACCGACACAATCTGTCCAGTCTGGTAAATCATGATTCCTTTGGGGCACTCTTTAAATTTAAAATTTAGATGTACAGCACAGTAACAGGCCCTTCCAGCCCACAACACTGTGCCCCCCCCCCCACCCAATTCACCAACTGAACTACAAACCCTATACATTTTTTGGAGGGTGGAGAAAACCAGAGCACCCAGAGAAAATGTATGCAGACAGGAGGAGAGCATACAAACTCCTTACAGACAGTGTTGGATTTGAACCCCAGTGGCTGGCGTAATTGTGTGCACTAACTGCTATGTTAAGTGTGCAGACCAAACATAGAAGATTCTAATCATCATGTTCATATCCTTCCATCCTTTAGCTCCGTAATCTCATCCATTCATTTAACCTTGGATTCTAGTGCTCTCCCTACCTATGGCCATTAGATCTTTCCTAAATTTAATTCATCTTCAGGAACATGATAAAACCTTGAACAAACTTACACAGAGAACATTGAGTTATGTACAGAGATCCAGATTCCACAGGGCCAGTGTAATCTTCTTGTACTGAATACCGAGAGAAATGAAGCATCACAATATCTGCAAGAGAATCTGTAAGGGATTCGGCACTCCAGAAGGAAAGAAAGATTGATTTTTGGAGGCGCTATTTTCTGGACAATGTAGCTGCAGGAACATCCTTTCAACAAAGTGAAAAAGAAGTTTTTACTGGATGGAAGTGGTCAGAAGAAGTCAATTCTTTTTGTTTGGTTCATTGAGCAGAGCAAACAAGAACAGGCATTGGCCAATCTTACTTTGATGAAGAGCTCAAGTCCAAAAACGTTGGTTATGTACCTTTATCTTTGCTATATAAAGTACATTGTTTGAACTGCTGAGTTTTACAGTGTTGTGTTTTTACTTCAATCACCGTGTCTACAGACTTGCGTATTTTACTTTTTTATTGAACATTTTATTTAAGAATTTAAAAAAAACCACCTTCATATATACATTGTCAATAAAACCACAACAAATATAAAGTGGTAGAAAGAAAACAAAACAAAAAACACTTAAATTCCTCCCACCCACCCTCTCCCCCCACTCCCACCCACCAACCCTATCTTAAATATAAAATGAAAAAGAAAAAGAAACTAAGAGAATGCCAAAAAGAAATATAATTCCCAATACAAACCATGATGGAGTTAAGAGTTACCAAAGGAACGGGGTTTCAAGAGTCCCTGACACTCATGTTTTACTTCTCAATCTTATCAACATTCTCACCTCAACACTTGTTTAAAGAGCACGTTGGAAAGAGACTGAAAAATGTTTGCACGATTGAATTGTTTATTGTTTATTGTCACATGTGAAAAAAAATGTTTCACGTGCTATCCAGGCCCATCAACCAACACATAGTTCAACTGGTAGTGCAAGAATAAACAAGGGAGATGGTGTTACACTTTGGCAAAAGTTTTAAAAAGTACAGTTAAACAGTGCAAGACATCATCTTTTACCAATGAAAGATCCGTTCAGGAATATGATAGCATTCAATGCGAAGGGACCAAACTCTCAATGGACAGCAAAAATTTGCTAGTTTTTAAAATGTGTCAAATTTAAACCTGGCTGGATTTCAGTTTGTAAGGCCTCCGCTTTCAACTGTGAGCATGTATAATTAGTTAAATACTTACTGAAAAAGTAGTCTGCCGCTGACAGTTCCATTGATATAAACCCAAATAACAATTTGATTGCACCAAAATATACTTTATATTCATATTCATCCAATGTCAAAACCAATCCATTTATAAATTAATGTGCTTGAGTCTAATACATCACTGCTTCCAGAGGCTGATTCCATTGGATCTTTGCACCTACGTGACTTCTGAAAGGAGTCTATAGTTCCTTCAGTTCATCAGTATCAAATGCTACCAATCTATTCCCCGATTCAAAGCAAATTATTCAATAATTCAATATTTTACCACCATTTTCCACTTTCCTGTGTCATTTTATATTGTGTTATTCATATCTTTGTACAAAAATGGCTGAGCATCAGAGGTATATGCTATGAACACTTTTAAGGTGAGTTTGACTGTGAATTGGTATGTTAACTTTAGTGAGCATGTGAACTTCCCTCTGTGTGTCCCTCTCAAGAAGGAACTTGCAGGTTTGCAAACCTTCCATGTGTTGCAACATCAGTGTCCCAGATGAATGGTTGAGTCGGCTCAAATTCTGGCAGATAATAGCAGTCTAGCAGAATGCCTCTCTGACTGGAGGTCTGTGACTGGTGGTGTGCCTCAGGGATTGGTGCTGGCAGCTATTTCAACTCCATTGAGCTGAAATAATTCAAACTTGTCAGACACAAAGGAGGTGGAAAAGCCTTGACAGGGTATTGGGCAGTGGCATTTTTATCATCCAGGGTCAGGAAACCTTTCACCTGCATTTTCTTTCAAAGGGAAATCCTGATGTGAATGGGTTGAACTTGCTATAGCTTCCAGAGTATTTGAAACAAATGGAGATCGACCTCCCTTAATGGATTTGAAAACCAAACTTAAGGATTTCAAAGCCTTCAGCCAGAGGTCTCCTGAGTATCAAGAATCACAGCATCTTCCCTCTTGACCACATGAAATTTTGGTTTCTTGACTCTGATCAGCTGGATACTCATGTCATAATGAATGAGTGCTGATGGAGCTCACCTAGAAATAATCTCAACAACTGGGAGTTAATGAAAAGGATGGAGGTCCAATGTTATTGCATTTCCATTTCCTGATCTCTCTAATTAACATCAC
Source organism: Narcine bancroftii (assembly GCF_036971445.1). NCBI lineage: Eukaryota > Metazoa > Chordata > Chondrichthyes > Torpediniformes > Narcinidae > Narcine > Narcine bancroftii. Next base: position 300,606,637 of record NC_091471.1, on the reverse strand, counting down.
AATATTGGGTCATCTCCCTTCCCCAGTGGAGACAAACCTGCAGGACAGTGACCATGGTGGTTTTTCATTTTATATGTGGGGGTCCCACATAGGCTGCACATTGGAACCAGGTATTGGAACCGGGATTTTAGAGAGGATGAGGGCAAGTTTTGGGTGCTGAAGGCTTCCTGATCATGTCAGAGATTTGGATCTAGAGCTTGGGTTGGTTGAAACAGGAGTCTATGAAGCAGTGGGAGCGTTAAAGTGAATTCACGGACACCCAATGACTCTGAAGAGACTAGTTTTTGCTTATACAGTAAGGGGGACCGAGCAATACTAATGGTGACCCTTTGTCTGCCTTATGGTAGGCAGAAGGCAATTTTGTGTAATATTACAAGTTCTGTACTATTACATGACAATAAAGGAATCTTGAATTCCTTACAGAAATGATCATATCTTACAGCCAGAAGTTAAAATGTTAAACGGACATATCAGTGATTTTACTAGATAGTCAAACATTTGTTAACCTGGCCTTAAATATTTCAATTATATGCTGATAAAGTAAAAATAAAGATGTGTTTATTGTTACAGAAAGTACATACAAAAATGTGCTGAAATTCTTCTAATTGCTACAACTACTCAGGTACATAAAATATCTGAAGATAATAAACAATAAGTATATATTTGAAATGCCACAAGAGAGAAAAAAGATATTAGATATAAAACGATAGATAAATAAATATTCACAGTTACAGTTAGCGCAAAAAGTAATGTTATAAGGTGCAGATAAATCTTTGGTTCTGGAGTAGTGTCCTGGTTAGGATTATGCAGGAAGTTCGAGAGGTTGAGAGTGATTGGGGAGAAAAATAACTGTTCTTGAACCTAGAGATACAGAATGTCAGGCTTCTGAACCTTTTCCCTGAAGGCAGCAGTGAGAAGAGGTTGTGACCTCTGCTGGGGAATTACAAACTACGTCCAAATAAGATGATCTTGTCTCCCTGATGATGAGTTGCTTTTGGCATTCAACTGCCTGATCTGGATTTGGCAATTCCCTTTTCACCTTCAACCCAATCATTAATTTTCTTCGCTTTAGTTCTGCACATGAGGATTGGGTGAAGTGAACTGAAAGCTATTATCATCACCATCTCTGACACAGCAAAGGTCACCAGCTTTCTGTGGAGAACTATATGCAATTTTTTTGTGTGTTTCCAGAGTCAATAATATTCAATGTCTACACTATTCACTAATGTATTTTCAAATCTTGTGAAGGGGTTTTCCTTTGGCGTAATAGTACAGTTGAAATGTCAGTAACAAAGGTGTTTAATTTTTTTGCAGTATCTGGGTATGGAGTGCAGTAGTATTAAATTCTGTGATCCCTAGGAGTGAATCCATTGCTGAACTGTTCTGCAATTCCACTGTTCAGTCGTAATGATATGGAACCACATGCATGTGGAAACTCGCTACTTCTAGTGCTTTTCAGTGTTTTGCTAAAATGACATGGAAATAAACCACCTTTGGTCACTTTTTGAAAAGGAAGGGAGTCATATCTGTTGTCTAAAGAAATATATGGAGTGTGCAGAATTCTCGATCGCTGTGTATTCCTGGAATCCTACAAACCAATTCAAAAGAGACAGAAAATGAAGGTAAAAGAACATTCTGAAAGGAGCTGAAGAGACTTAGATGTTCACTAAGTTGAAAGGCTCTTTTAAGAAATATTTTTCTCACCTGGGAAAAAAAAAATCATGATAAAACTTCTCATCTGAACATTACCCATCAATTATGGTTCATAAAAGAACTTGGTGTTGCATTGATTAAAGTGAAATAAAATGGCATTTACAGTATAATTTTAAACTTGACTCACATAATAGTTTTTGTTGAATGTCTGAATGTGCAGGACACATTCAATATAAAGGAAAAAGTCAACTTCAGAAAATAGTTAATTGTCAATAAAAGTTCATTGCTCAAGGAAGGCAGCCAATAACGCAATAAAGTAGAACAAAGTGAAATTACTTACCTTTCTTTTTCCACATTCATGTCAGAAGAGCTTTGGAAGGGGAGTTCAAAAGAGGGAAAACCATCATACCCACAGGCTTGGACACAAAATGGATTGCGACATCAATTGGCTTACATTGATCTCATTGAATGGTTCCCTGAAATTCCTCTCGAATATTCCCCTCCAACCCTGCTCCCTCATTCAACTCCTCTTTACATTATTTCTCCAAACCCCTTTATTCCCAAATCTATCAAATATTTATCCACCTCCACTTTAAATACTTTTAAGGATTGAGGTCCTACTGGAGCAGCGAATTCATAAGACATAAAACATCAGAGAAGAAATGGGCTGCAAGAAGAAATTTCAGCGTGCCTCAGTTTTAAATAATTTGAGCCTTGTCCCCTTGTTTGAAATCCTTCACTGGTGAAAACATCCCAGCACCTACCCTGTCAAATCCACTTAGGAATTTTGAATGTCACCCCTCATTCTTCCGAACTACAAGAAATTCAGTCCCATTTGTGTTTCCCTTGGTAGGACAAACTTCTCCTCCCAGGTGAATCTCCTCTTTCTACCTCCAATATTACGTTATGTGTTTTTATGTCAGGGGACCAGCATTATATGCAGTATTCCGCACGAGGCCTCATGAATACCCTGCAAAATAGCAACAAAAACCCTTGGACTTCACTTAAGGTGGTTTTGTTCCCCTCAGCGGCAGATCAGTCTATACAGCCTTGGGTAGTGTATCTGTGGGATCCTCTGAGCTCCGAGAGTTGAGGAAACTTTATCACTGGAAATATTGATGGTGGAGCGAAATAAATATTTAAACGATTGGAGGATTGATGGGTTCTGGAGCAAGAAATTGACAGGTCATAGGGATCTGGCACAGAAAAGGAATTGAGATCAGTGTACATCAGCCATGCTCACAGAACATAGAACCTTACAGCATTCAGCCTATGATGATCATCTTGACAAGTTTGGAAGGTCCAGTGGCCTCCACCTGGTTGTACTTTCTTTTGACAAAAGAAACTGGAGTTGATGGAATCTTGAGCAAACAGTGACATTGGAGGGATCAATTGGGTCAGTCAGCCATGATCATAATGAATGAGGGAGCAGGCTTGGAGGGTAATTTTCGAGAGGAATTTCAGGGAATCATTCAATGAGATCAACGTAAGCTAACTGATGTCGCAATCCATTTTGTGTCCAATGGGCACTTGACAGTTTAGACCCAATATTGATACTGAAATGGGATGGAAGATAACAAGCTTAAAAAAATGGGAGAGGGTGTAGAGAGGAGCCAAGAGGTGATAGGATACTAGGTCAATGAAAGTGGAAGAGTTGGAGTGGAACAAGGGGTAGGGGAAGGGACCACGAGTGGGAGGCTGAGGATCAGTGTGAATCAAGTACTGCAGCTGGCTAGGAAAATGGAACCAGTAGAGAACAGATGGAAGCAGCAGAACCAAATCAGAGTGTGGACTATCTAAAACTGGAAAACCCAACATTCATGCCATTGGATTGTTCCTCTAGCAGTTTCATGTTGCTCCAGATTTCAGCATCTGCAATCTTCACCTGGCCATATATATCAATAATTTGAGCTGAAATGTATCACAGAATTCATGATATTTTGAATCAGAGCCCTGGATCATGTCACATCGTTAATAATATTCTCCAGCCTAGCCTGCTAGTCTTGAACATAAAGCAGAAAGAATTCAATGAACATGAGATTTCAGTTAACCCAACGACAACTGTAACCAATTAGAAAGTAAATGGCTATCACTTGGCTTAAATCTCTATCAGATTTTCAAGATGGTATTATGAGTGCAAGCAGTTAGTCCTTTGTTCTAATGGGAATGCTAATTCATAATAGGAGATAAATCAGCCATCTTCACCTTATACATGAAATCTGGCTTCATAATTAATAAATGAACAATATTGTTGTTAATCGATGCAGTAGTGAGAGACTATTGATTGGAGCTGCGTGCTATTTTTTTGTGGCTTGGATTTTTACACCTCATTTAGAGCAAAGACTCCAGGGAACTATTAAACAAAGGTATTTGTGAACGTGTGACTAAAAAGTGATTAATTATGATTAAAGTATGAAAATATGTTTCCTGCAGAATAAAGCACAATCTTTACTCCTTTATTCCACCAATAATTAATTACAATCTTTCTAATTTTACAAATTATTTGTCTAATATTTTTGTTCAAAAACTTACAAATAAAATTGCCTGTTAAATGATAATGGGTAACCTGTTCAAAATTGCTCACCCATTTGTCTCAGAACATAGAACAGTAAGGCCCTACAGCTCTTGTGTCAACCTATATATTCCTATATAAAAAAAATAATCAAAACCCCATCTACCTCATAACTCTCTATCTTTTTCATCCATGTCCCTGTCTTTTAAATTCCCCAGATTTTTTGGCCTCCGCCACTACCCCGGCACCCACATCTCTCTATGTAAAAACTTATCCTGGATGTTTCCCCGAAACAAGAGTATTGGAGCCAGCACCACCAGGCTGGGGAACTGCTTCTTCCCACGGGGCCGTGAGAATTCTGAACGACCAAAGGAACTGCTCACATTAACCATCAGAGATTTTTCACATTCATGAATTTATTTATTTATTTGTATATATGAACACTTGTCCTGCATGTGCATTATGCCTGGTTGTGTGTCCGCATGTTTTGCAACAAGGACTGGAGAACGCTGTTTTGTTGGGTTATACTTGTGCAATCGGATAACAATAAACTTGACTTCACTACTTCCCTTTATACAGATGTCCTCTGATGTTTCCTACTCCTGCCCTGGGGAAAAGACGCTGACTGTCTACCTTATTTATGCCTCTTAGAATCATGTAGACCTCTATTAAGTCACTTCACATCCTTCTTTGCTCCAGAGAGAAAAGTCTGAGCTCTGCTAACCTTGCCTCGCAAGACTTATTTTCCAATCCAGGCAACATCCTGGTAAATGTCATCTGCACCCTCTGATCTGAAAAGTTCTGCTTTTTTTTGGTTAAACCTCGATAGAATCCTCAATCCACTTCTAGTTTCTTCCAGACCAGTTGTGCCCTTGCAAACTCAGAGGGGACAATCAAATGGAGCAACTGGGTTTCAGTCCAGGTTTCATGGAGGTGGTTCCTACAGTAAGGAGAGGTTTCTGGCTCCTTAAAAAACCATCAACATAAATGTTGCGAACCTCCATGTATTAATTTAAATTGCTAGCATAGACATTACAAGGCCATAGACACATGGCTCTGGAAAGCCAGTAATGACACTCTGCTCAGAACCTTTCTTGATTAGAATCAGAAGCAAGTTTACTGGCATGTTAGTTGCCATTTTGCAGCATCAGTATTGGGCACGACAAGGGGAAAAATTGTGTAAATACAGGATGTAAATAAAGAAAACAACTAGTTGGAAAAAAACAGAAAATGTGAGGTAGTGGCAATAGGTTCACTGTGCGTTCAGAAATCTGTTGGTGGACGGGAATAAGCTGTTATTGACATGCTGAGTCTGATATTACTGTTTTAATGATTGAGAAACTGGATGAATTTGATATTTGGTAGATATGTGGCTTAAGATGTGTGATAGTACAGATCTATCACCAATGTATATAGTGTATATAGTTACAGTATCTAGAGTATATAATGACTGTGCTAACAGCGATTGGCTGAGAGCTTAGCCACGCCTACTGTCTGGGCCTTAAAGGGTTGTGTCCCTAGCCAGGTCGGATCATTCTGGACTGGTCGGCCACCTGTGAAGAGCTCCTGTCTTTTGCTGATAAAGCCTTGGTTTGGATCAACAAGTCTTTGGTTCTTTCGACGAGCTCTACAAGATGTTAACTAGTAAAAGTGTATTCTAATTTAACAACAGAAACTCAAGGTATAAGCAAAAAGTAGACAGGCCAAAATGTAGGTAATATATCTTTACCTCCTGTGGATGCACAATCACGGCATTTGCAGACTTTTGTGTTTTGCTCCATTCAGTTGCTTCAATGCGACATCACCTCAAGGGATGCCTACCCCAGAGAAGTTCTCCTCCTCACTTCGAAGGGAGTTCTGTGAGAATCTCTCTCGCTGCTCTCCATCTCTACTCCCTGCTGCTCTCAAGGTAAGCCTGCCTTGCTTAAACCTAGAAGAAAGGCTTGGGCTTGAAATGTCGGAAATGTATACTGCGAGACTGGCTGAGTTCCTCTAGTGTATACTATGTGCTTTTGGAACATGAACCTCCAACGATGTACAATTGAACAATCTAGCTTGCTCCTTCTCCTGCAATCAGTATGCCCAAGAGATCTAATTAATTTTTAATTTAAAAAAAACTTAGGCATACACCATGGTAACAGGTCACTTCGGTCCACAGGCCCAATTACACTCAGTTAACTGAGATCCCTGGTACATTTCGACTGGTAGGAGGAAACTGGAGTCCCCAGGGAAAACCCATGCAGACACGGGATGAACGTATAAACTCCTTACAGACAGCACGCGATACGAACCCGGGTCCCGATCGCTGGCATTGTAAAGGCATTGTGTTAACCGCTACGACCAAAATGATAGGACTAAATCTTTCATTATTGGTATTCAATGGGTTCCTTTCTATGCCCTTTGGGGAATGTTGTTATTGTTGATGTTTGATGCAGTGGCTGTTTAATTTCATCAAGGGACAAGAAAGATTTGAGCTAAAATTCTCTGATTGAACGTTTAGTGCACTGAAGGCAACCAGTAGTTACAGCACGTGAAGTCAACCAACTCTTGGCTTGCCCTGGGCCTCATGCTCCTAATGTAATTACATAGATTACTGGGTGATCTATGTAGTCCCTAGGTCAACAAAGAAAATATCAAAGCAATTTTGTTTCTTGCCATGTTGTGCCACTGTATATTAATAATAGTTCCAATGATTACAAATCTACATTGAAGTGAAAATGTTACCTGAGAACATTTCTGAAGACTAGCAGTATCTCGTTAGGCTTGAATGAAATTTCATCGCTCTTCACTAGCTTGCAATCGACATGCTTTTAGGCCCCAAGTTATCAATATAATGGAATAAGCAGCCTACAGTCTTCAGAATCATTTCATTTTATTTGGCTCCTGGCCTATTTAGAAGGCCATTTCCACTACACTGTTTATGTTGTAAAGGAGTGCACCAATTTTTGTTAATGGAATGAAAATACACGATTTATGGGATATGGGAGATAACTAGAGCACTCAGAGGAAACACACGCAGTCACGAGGAGAATGTGCAAACTCGTGCCTGTGACAATGTAGCAAAGTGATTTCATGTAGTGAATTATGTTTTTAAAAAATACTTACATTTAAAATAGCGCATAAACAAGTTGCAGCTTATCTCAAACTGTAGCAAAATATTCAGGGTACCAGGCATCGGTCCCAGGATTTGTGAGGGTTCCGATGGTGAGCAGGACTCCTGAAGGTCCTTGATGCTGAGAGATTCCCAGAGCTTTGGGAGTTCGGAACCAGGGAAGGGATTTGGATGCCTTGAGCTCGAGTTCACCGTTGGACTGGGCAGGAGGTCTTATGGCTTCAGAGGCGACGGGGATGCAAGAGGCAGCGACATCGGAGGAGGTGGCGGGACCCACGGGCACTCGACGACTCTGTAGAGATTCCCCTTTGCTTCTATTTCCTGTCTTGACGGCAGTGCTGTGCTAACAGCTCCTTGCGTGCCTCCATAGGCCAAACAAAAGAAAGAGTTTTATGTACATGACAAGAAATAGTAATCATGAATCTTGTTTGCCAGTGTCCGTTGCTGGGAATACATTGTATCTTAGACTGTGATTTAAGTGATTAGTGGCTATTGGTGAGGACTTCCTGATGACATCACAGTTGGCATATTGTGACCTTTGCTCCCAGATCAATGGCTTTGATTTTTTGTATGACCCAAAAGCTCCCTGCTATTTTGATCTCAGATTGACCTCTCTCTCAGAAGCAATGATAAAAATCTTTCTTATGCTCTTTCACCTGACAAATTGGTGATAAATCTTAGGGCTAACGCTTTTTGAAAATGTTATAATTTTAGCACTAGTGGCCATGAAAAATATAAAAGTAAGTTCAAAGACTTGGTTTTTAAAGCGGTGAAGATAAAGACTTATTCGGCAACTTTATTTTATCTAGAGAGGAAGAAAATATTCCCTCTGGCAACTTAAACACTCTACTGTAAATTCTCGTGCTCAGGAATAAATAATCCTTGCCCAGGATTGTGTAAAGTCTCATCCAAGAACATTGGAAATATTGAAGGATTATAAAGTGGGACAGACCCTGTAGTTATACAACTAATATAAACTAAATGTTCCTGCAAGGTTTAGCATTGAAACACATCAATACAGTGTTGGAACCACCAGCTAGATATTACGCCCTTTCTTTGAACTTCCTCTCTTGACACTCTCTGGTTTCTGTATGACTAGTTGTAGGTTAGATAGTTTGTAGAGGCACTCTAATTGGAATGGCTGGTCGCTAAGCAACATTTACAACACAGAAGGATTTTCGATGTGTTAACCATGGCATTAAAATAACAAATAGCTCTTATGAGTTCAAGAAGTAACCTTTGAGCTGCTAAAGAAATATCCTATTTAAAATTCAGTCGTCATCGCGTTTATCTATCGTACTTTCCACTGTGAGGCATTGATTTGAGAAGCTACAGACTTGAGTGTTGAAAAGGTCATCATTTTCTTTAGTTGATTCAGCATTTTTATAGTCTGTAATTGAAGATAGCATATAAAGATCAAACCCTGCAGAAACTGGAAGTCGGAAACCAAACCAGAAAATGCTGGAAACACTCAGCAGGTCGGACAGCATCTGTGGAGACAGAGACAGTTAATATTTTATTCATTATGTAAGGTAATGCAGCTTTTCTCAAACTGAAGCAAAGTATTCCAGGAACCAGGTATTGTGAGGGTTCCGATGGCAAGCAGATCTCCTGGAGGATCTGGTACTGACTGATTCTCAGTACTTTGCAGTGTTGGAACTGTGGCTGAGGTGGGCAAATTGAATGCTTTACTTTCCTTGCATTTTCTCGTCTCCACCCTCGGAGAGGAGTCATGTCTGCTTGCCTGGCCTGAAGCCTTTCCTCCAGTGAGTTCAAATCTTCGGACAGCGAGTTGTATGACCCTGTAGCGGGGTGTGGAGGAGGTTAGTGCAAAATGAGCTCCAGTCACTCTCTTCACTCAAGAATCATGAATTGAATTGTTTACTGCTCTATGTATGGAAATTTAGTAAGAAGCTTTGTTTTGTGCGCCGGCCCAGTTAACCCAACTCGTTCAGTAGGCAGTGCGACAATAACAAATAGACAAATAAACAGGACAACAGTGTAATATTGAGGAAACTTCCTCTCTTGACACTCTCTGGTTTCTGTATGACTAGTTGTAGGTTAGATAGTTTGTAGAGGCACTCTAATTGGAATGGCTGGTCGCTAAGCAACATTTACAACACAGAAGGATTTTCGATGTGTTAACCATGGCATTAAAATAACAAATAGCTCTTATGAGTTCAAGAAGTAACTTTTATTGAGGAAAAAAAAGAGAGCAACAATATTGTTGAAACGCTTTCAGATAATTGCAAGAAACTACAGAGAGCTGTGAATGCAGCTCATATCGTCACACAATCCCCGTTCTCCTCTCTCGACTCCACCTACACTTCTTGCTGCCCTAGAAAACGCAGCCAACATATTAAAAGGCATATCTTATGCCACGCAGTCTCTTCTCCCTCCTCCCATTGGGAAGAAGATTCACAAGTTTGAGGCCGCTCACCGCCAGATGCAAGTACTGCAGTTTCCTCCTGTTTACACAGTCCTGAATGGACCTCAGGACTCATAAAATGATGTTGCCTTTGCTCAGGGGCAGATTAAGGCCAACTGATGCCCTAAGCAACAATAGTTCCCCTGCGACCTGTCCATTGTCTAACTGACAAGACATTAAGACTCAATAAGTGCTGAATGTGAAATAATAGATTAAACATCCAGGCCAGACCCCACAACTATAGTAAATATAACCTGTGTATGTATATATATTTATTTGTTATGCATGCCCCCTTTTTGTGGGGCCCCAGTTCTGCTGGACCATGGTAAATCTGGCCCTGGAACAAACTCTGTGGTGCCCCCTTCCCTTGATGCCCTAAACATGTGCTTATTTTACTTAATGGTTAATCCAGGCCTGCCTTAGCTCTGTCCTAACTGACAACTCTTTTACTCACTGTGCTATGTGTGAGATGTTTGGCTGGACTGCTCACAACACACATTTTCTCACTGCATCTTGGTACAGGTGACAATGAATTTGAACTGCAGATTGGTGTTTGATTTTACTTAAAAATTAATTACCAGAACACCCTTTGCATTCAAAAATGAAATATGGCCACACTGTTGTGGACTTCAGGAGTAACTCAGGAGAACACGAACCTGTCCTCATCGAGGGCTCAGCAACTTAAAATTCGTGGATGTCAACATCTCTAAGGATCTATCCTGAGGTCTCCATGTTGATGCAATCATGGAGAAAGCCCAAGAGCGGCTATACTTTGCGAGGAGTTTGAGGAGATTTGGTATCTCACCAAAGACTCTTGAAAATTTCTACAGGTGTACCGTGGGGAGCATTCTGACCAATTGCATCACTGTCTGGTATGGAGGTGTCAATGCACAGGACAGGTAAAAACTCCAAAGAGTTGTTATCTTGGCCAGTGACATCATGGACACCAGTTTGCACTCCATCGAGGGCATCTACAATAGTCGGTGACTTACAAAAGCAGCCTCTATCATCAAGGACCCCCACCACTCAGGCCATGTCCTCTTCACACTGCTTCTATCAGGGAAAGGGTACAGGAGCTTGAAGGCGAACACCCAGCTGTACAAGGAAATCTATGTCATCAAATTTCTGGATGGTCATTGAACCGCAGACATTACCTCACTTTAACTGATTTTCTTGAACTATTTCAAATATTTGTATATTTGCACTTTGCTGCGAAACAATGAATTTCACAGCATGTTCAAGATAATAAATTCTGTTTATGATTCTGACCATTTAACTCGAAATCTCCCATCTGCTAAGAGAGAGAAAGAAATTCTGTTGGAAAGTGATACTGGAGGGCCGTTTTTTTTTTACAGAAATAGTGAATCAATAACCACTGCTACCTGGATCAATTAATTTTATATTTCTAATGCTGTTTAACTTGCCAGGAACCCCTGGACTAGAGCATTTCTGCCATTTTCTGAAGATAACCACTACTGCTGTTTACATAGAGTTCACTGTAACTTTCTCTGCATGTCTTCCACAAAGAAAGGTTTATTAGAGGGTGTGGGGTACATTGGGCAGTATGTTAAAGAGGTCAAGAGCTATTTATAAATGGAGCTTTCACCGAAGAAACACTTTGGTTAATTTTTTTTTCCGACAGTAACAATGGATATATCTTCGCAGAATCAGAATCAGGTTTATTGTCATTGAAATGTGTTTTTTTTTCCAATAGAATTATGCACAAAATGCAAAAATTACTATGAATTGGGATTCTGTAAATACAAGGTTTTTAAAAAATAAATAACTGGTTAAAAGAAAAGAAAAAGTGAGACAATGTCCATAAGTTCATTGTCCATGCAGATATCTGATGGCAGAGGGGAAGAAGATGTTTTTGTAACATTTGAATGTGTGTCATCAGGCCCCTGCACCTCCTTCCTGATGATAGCAGTGAGAAGAGGGCACAGCCTGGCTGGTGAAGGTCCTTCATGATAGAGGCTACTTTCTTGAGGAAGCACCTCTTAAAAATGCTGATGGACTGGACTAATGCCCATCATGGTGCTGGCCGAGTTCACAGTTCTCTGTTTTTTTTTTCCTGTCTTGTGCACCTCCATATTAGACACACCTCCATTCCGTCAGAACGCTCTCCACGTTACGTCTTAAGAAATTTGCAAGAATCTTTGGTGACATACCAAATCACCTCAAACTCCTAACAAAATATAGCCAATGGCAAGCCTGCTTCATGATTGCATCGATGTGATAGCCCTAGGATAGGTCTTCAGAGATCATTACAGGAATCCTTATTTTATATAGACTTAAATGCATTTAAAATTACCTTCTTGAATTACTTATCTGAAACTTGATAATTAGTAATATAATGTGAGTTATTAAGTACTGTGTGAAAGCTGATGTATAGGTGTGCAAGAATGTGCACTTGTGTGTGCATGTGAGTCTGTGTGTGTGTGTGCATGAGTGTGTGTGCATGTGAGTGGGTGTGTGAGTCTGTGTGTGTGCATGTGTGTGTGTGAGTCTGTGTGTATGTGTGAGTCCGTGTATGTGTGCGCGCATGTGTGTGTGTGAGTCCATGTGTATGTGTGCATGTGAATGTGTGTGTGTGAGTCTGTGTGTGTGTGTGTGTGTGTGCGTGTGTGTGAGTCCGTGTGTGTGCATGTGTGTGTGTGCATGTGTGTGTGTGAGTCTGTGTGTGTGTGCATGTGTGTGTGTGAGTCTGTGTGTGTGTCCATGTGTGTCTGTGTGTGTGTCTGTGTGTGTGAGTCCGTGTGCATGTGTCTGTGTGTGTCTGTCCTTGTGTGTATGTGTGTCCATGTGTGTGTGTGTCCGTGTGTGTGTGTGTATGTGTGTGTGTGTGTGTGTGTGTGTGTGTGTGTGTGTGTGTGTGTGTGTGTGTGTGTGTGTGTGCATCTTCATGAATGATTTAACTTGTGGTAGGGATGCTGGGGACTGCAACAATGATACAAATGCATCAAGGAATCATAGGCCCAACTATCCTGTGACGCAGAGCAATCCAAAATTCTCAAAACACAAAATCCTAAACTGGAAAATAGACCACAAGGTAATAATGGATGAACCGAAAGAAAGCCCTCCTTTTTATTTCTTTCTGATCTTGCACTTCCTGGCATTTTGCTATCAATCCTTGTGCCTTTAACTTTCTTTTACTCTCTCTGCGCTCAAATGTTCCTGCCTCTTTGATGTTTGTTCTTTTACGTCTTCACACATACAATCGATCTTTTCTTCAGACCGACTTTGCTTCTTGCTTTCTGTTATTCTTAACTCTGTGGCCCACCTGCTGGGATCTTCACTTTCTAACTCTATCACTGGAATGACCTTTTACATTTCAGATGCCACAGTGACTGCTTAGGACAAGATCAACGACTTAATTCTATATCACTGTGGCACAGTACTCTGAAGAATAGAGATAAAGAGTGAAGTAAATAACAAACAAAAAAAAAAGCCTCACAATTATGTGAAGTGTTTTTGGACTGATTGGGGCTACTTATGAAAGTCATGAATTCAGGCCTATAGAAATCAGTCAATGTGGGGCTTGTATATTCTCCATTCAGATCATTGATTAAATGCCAGATTAAAGCTGTGTCTTTCACGTACTTGTGGCTCAGTTGGAAGCAATCTTGCCTCGAAATAAAAAGGTTGTGGTCAAACTTCATTCCATGAGTAGGAGATCCAATCAGATTTAAAATTTCAGATTTATTGTCAGAGTACATGCATGACATCACGTACAACCCTGAGATTCTTTTTCCTGTGGGTGAGGCAGAATTACCACTTATTGGTAGTGCAAAAAAAAATGACACAATGCACACATGTAAGCAAATAAAGAAATGTAAACTGTGCAATACAGAGAGGAAACAAATCAATAAAGGGCAAAAGTAAGAGTACTTAAATTAATTTGTTGTTCAGGAGTCAGATGGTGGGGAGTAGCAGCTGTTCTTGAACCTGGTGGTGCGAGTCTTGTGACATCTATATCCCTTTCCTGATGGCAGCAGCGAGAACAGAGCAATGTGCTGGGTGGTGTGTATCCTTGATGATTACTGCTGCAGGATTTCCTGAAGATATTCTTGATGGTGGGGAGGGTTTTGTCCTGGGCTGTGCCCACTACCTTTTGCAGGCCTTTGCATTCAGGAGTATTGGTGTCGCAATGCAGCTGGTCAGCACACTTGCCACCGCACCTCTGTAGAAATTTGCCGGGGTTTCCAATGCCATACCAAACCCCCGACAACTCCTGAGGAACTAGAGGTGCTGATGTGCTTTCTTCATGATGCCATTAGTATGTTGGGTCCAGGAAAGATCCTCCAAGATAGTGAGTCCCAAGAGCTTAAATTTTTTCACCCTCTCCACTTCTGATCCCGAATGATCACTGGATCATCCACCTCTGGTTTTCCTTTCCTGATGTTAACAATCAGTTCTTTAGTTTTAGTATCCAGTGCAGCATTCAGTCAAGTCTTCAATCTCCCTCCTGTGTGCTGACACATTGCCCCTTTTCATTACCGCCCACCACTGTGGTATTGCTAGCAAATCTGTAGATGGTGTTGTACCGAGCCAGACAGCCATAGGTGTAAAGTGGGTAGAACCATACAGACCCTGAAGCAAAACACTGGGTGACAAGAGGATGTGGGGCAGTTTTATGTGGCTGGAGGAACTGAGTTAAGGGTGAGATAAAGGGATAGAATTGCCAAGAAGATTCTTGCTATCTTCATTTGGAACTCTTGGAACATTCCATCAATTTTATCTCTGGGGATTTCACTCAAGTTACTGTGGATAATTGGTAGAAGCGCACCTGGAGTATTGCGCACAGCTTTGGTCACCAAATTATACGGAGCAAGTGATTAATCTTGAGAGGGTTCAGAGAAGAGTTAAAGGGGTGTTGCTGGGACTGGAGAGATTGAGTTATGATGGGAGACTGGACAGGCTGAGACTGGTCTCCCTGCAATGATGGAGGCCAAGGGGTGACCTCATCACGGTTTATATAATCATGAGGGGCATATATAAGGTCAGTAATCAAATTTTCTACTTGGGATAATGGAATGCATAACATAGGATCGCAGGCTTAAGGTGGAGAGGGGAAAGGTTTAAAGGGGATCTGAGAAGCGTGTTTTTCACACAGAGGAACGAGCTGCTAGAAGAAATGGTAGAGGCGGGTACATTAACTAGATTAAATGATGTTTGGAGAGGAACAATGAGAGAAAAGGTTTTGAGCACTATGGACCAAATACAGACAAATGGGACGAGCTCAACTAGTGTTAGGTCTGCTTTGTTCATGAATGAGTGAGACAAACACCAGGCTGAGTCGAAATCAGGGTTCTTTGTTCTTTATTACCGGATTGTAACACTTGCGACCAACCAGGTTAGTCGGAGAATGCATTCTGCCGTTATCAGCAAAATGGTGATTTTTTATACCCTTGGATATGTGCTTAGAACATCATCATATCATTACTTGTCCAATGACTAAAACTGTTGCTATCCTTTCCCTGCTAGCTTCCTGCCTCTCAATCCATCAATGTCTCTCTTATCTTGTAAGTACAAGGATGCATTCTGTTACTCCTTAGTACTGGGTGACTCCTTCTCCGGTCCCATCTCATGATGTTTTACCTAACAGGAGTACAAGGACACCTCCCCTTCTTGTTACTGCCCTGTACAGGGTAACTCCCTACACATTCCCATCTCATGATGTTTTACCTTACACTAGGCACCCAGGCCGTCATGGATGAGTTGGGCTGGAGCCTGTTTCTGTGCTGTGCAACTTTATAACACTCAGAGTGAATGCAAATATCTGCCCAGTATCTCCTGCCCCAGCAGTTAGGAGAGATTCTCTGGAACAATCCAGAGAAATGCACCCCTCAGCCTGATGCTGTCATAAAGGGATTAACTCCCATATCTCTCACTTATTGTTAAGGCCACACCATGTCTTCACTGCCTGTCATAAATGCCAACAAATAATTGCTACTTTTCATAATTCTCCTTTGGAATATCTTGGGGTCATGATAATGGCCAGTGAAATGCTCTCACTTTCTCAGAATCAGAATTAGAATTTATTGTTATGAACAAGTCACGAATTTCGGTGTTTTGTGGCAGCATCATATAATGAACCATCTTACAACATTAATATATATAAAATATAAAAATAGTTATTATTTATTTATGATTATTTAGGTATCTCATGTCAGTGGGGAAGAAGATGTCCTTGACCCTCTGGATGCTCATCTTTCGGCTCCTGTACCTCCTTCCCGATGATGCAGAGGGAAGAGATCATGGCCTGGGTGTTGGAGGTCTTTGAGGATAGAGGCTGCTTTTTTAAGACACTGCCTCATGTAGAAGCCATCTCCCCTTCCACCTGTTTGCTCTTGTGCCCTCCCTCCCTCATCCACCTACTACTTCCTGCCTGTGGCCCTGTGCTGCTCCACTTTCCCCTCCCCTCCGCCAGTTTGTATGAGCACCTGACGACATTTGCTTATACCTTGATGAAGGGCTCAAGCCCAAAATGTTGGTTATGTATCTTTATCTTTGCTGTATAAAGTAAGCTGTTTGATCTGCGAGGTTTCTCCAACATTGTGTTTTTACTTTAATCTCATTAATGCTCTCAATTTTATTTTGCTCTGGACAGAGAAGTGTGAATATATCTTGGGTCAGGTGGTATCCTGGACAGAAATGGTCTGTCCATCTATCAGGCCCGGTCACTTTATCAAAACTCCCTTTGATATCGATCTGAGGTAAACTTGAACTCAGTTTGTAAACAGGAAAGGAATAGATTCTGGAACACGTTAGAAAGTTATCTCAACAGATCATCACCAAAAGAAGGGCAAAGAAAAATAAATAAATAAAAGTAGACCATTATCGAGGAAGAAGTTCTTACTCAGGGGTAGGCTGCTCCACCCTGTGGAGCAGGGTCTTCAACACCATCCAGCTGCAGCCAGATCACACCGCCACTAAGCAGTTGTCGCAAATAAAAAAATGTACACAGATCAATGCAATATTGATGCTTCTGTTGCATTTTTACCTGCACAGTGAATTAGATGTGCCAGAGTGTGGATTAAGTGAAAGGTGTCTGTTCACACACACTTGTGACATGTGTTCATGAAATGAGTCATTCGTTTAACAGTGGTGAAAATATCCATTTTGAAAGAGCGGGAAGATAGGAATAATTGAACCAAAATTTGAACTGAATTCTTTAATTTTAACATGCACCAAGTTACAGTGAAACTCATTGTTTTCTGTGCTATCCAGGCAGATCAACCCATACTTAAATATAACAGTAAAACCCCTGATATCCAGAATTCAAGCAACTGCTAAAAGAATTGAGGAACATAAACCAAAAAAATTAAAATAAATCCATAGGTAAAAATAAGTAAATGTTCTCAGAAGTAGCATATAAAGCAAGATCTTCAACAAAATCTCGCTGCAGTCAAATCAGTTGTTGAAGATGGGAGCAAACGTTCAGCCAGTGGAGGGCCTTAGTCGTGCTTTGCTCATAGCAGCTGTTAGAATAAAGGTAGTGCTTGAATAAAACGGTGTTACCCATGATGAAGAGCTGGTTGATATTGTTCACTGTCATCTGTCTTAAAGTGTATCCTTATCTCTGCTTAGTAAGTGACACCCTAGTCAGAGTCTTTATCTATAAACTTGGGGGAGGAGGGGGCAATTATTGTTTGTCTTTCGGGCGGCACAGTGGAAGGGAGATATAGCAATGCTTTAATGTTTTCAAAAATGTGACTGAAGTAAAATGTTTTGAGGTTTATATATTCATGCAAGTGAAGTTTTTTTCTGTGTAAGTATGGTATAGTATTTTTGTCTTTTGCCTTTTAAATTGTTTGTTCTTAATGCAGATGTATTAGGCATTTAAGAGAAAGTAACAAGCAACCAGAAATATATTTATCCGGCATCTACCAATCCCCATAAGTGCTGCTGGACACCAAGCATTTTACTGTATAATAATAACATTAAAAAAATCAGATAATAGTGTTGCAGTAAGTCAAAGAGTGCACAGTGTTAAGTTGCCACTGCTGGAGAAACTCGTCAGGTCATGCAGCATCCATTGGAAGTAAAAAGTAACCAACGTTCTGGGCCTGGGCCTTTGTCAGGTATAAGCAAACATAGGCAGGTGCTTCAATAAAAAAGCAGGGGGAGGGAAGAGAGGAGGGAGGAAGGGGCAAGGGGAGGAGTAACAGGTAAGTGGATACGGATAAGTGGGAGAAGAGAAAACAGCCGAGAAGCAATGGGGGAAAGGGTCAAGGATAGCTCTCCGATAGGATAAGGAAGGAAGAGGATGGGGATCTGGGGTTAGGGGTACGGGAAAGAAGGTAGATACTTTAATGCGGCCAATTATTAGCAGTATTGGCAGATAAGGTAAACAGCGCCTTGTTCACAGGGTGGTAGTAGCAAACACCACAGTACATCTTTTCAAAGTGAAGGGAAGAAAGTTTAGGGGAGACATCAAGGGTACATTTTTTACACTTAGAGTTCTGGGTGACCAGCAATCCAATGCTGGGGTGGTGGTGGAGGCTGGAACAACAGGAGCATTGAACTCTTAGACAGACACATGAATGAAAGAAAAAAAGAGGGCTATGATGTAGGAAGGGTTTCCTTTTTTTATAGGTCTATAAGGGTGGCACAACATTGTGGACTGAAGGGCTTTTACTGTCCTGTAATGTTCTATGCTCTAATCATCTAAACGTGACAAAATTCGTGGTGATGACAGATAGCCTCGGTGTGATATCACTCGAGACGGAGCCAGCCCTTAACAGAGCGATGATATAGAAACAATGCATAATTAAGGGATTGTGATCCCTCTTATTTCCATATGGAAACAGTGAGCCATTTACCCAGTAATTAGCATGAAAGTAAGAAGACAACAGACTCGCCAAGGCAAATAGCGCCTTTGGAAGACTACACAAAAGAGTCTGGAAAAACAACCAACTGAAAAACCTCACAAAGATAAGCGTATACAGAGCCGTTGTCATACCCACACTCCTGTTCGGCTCCGAATCATGGGTCCTCTACCGGCATCACCTACGGCTCCTAGAACGCTTCCACCAGCGTTGTCTCCGCTCCATCCTCAACATCCATTGGAGCGCTTTCATCCCTAATGTCGAAGTACTCGAGATGGCAGAGGTCGACAGCATTGAGTCCACGCTGCTGAAGATCCAGCTGCGCTGGGTGGGTCACGTCTCCAGAATGGAGGACCATCGCCTTCCCAAGATCGTGTTATATGGCGAGCTCTCCACTGGCCACCGTGACAGAGGTGCACCAAAGAAAAGGTACAAGGACTGCCTAAAGAAATCTCTTGGTGCCTGCCACATTGACCACCGCCAGTGGGCTGATCTCGCCTCAAACCGTGCATCTTGGCGCCTCACAGTTCGGCGGGCAGCAACCTCCTTTGAAGAAGACCGCAGAGCCCACCTCACTGACAAAAGGCAAAGGAGGTAAAACCCAACACCCAACCCCAACCAACCAATTTTCCCCTGCAGCCGCTGCAACCGTGTCTGCCTGTCCCGCATCGGACTTGTCAGCCACAAACGAGCCTGCAGCTGACGTGGACTTTTACCCCCTCCATAAATCTTCGTCCGCGAAGCCAAGACAAAGAAAAGAAAAGCATGAAAGTAAGAACAAAATAAATAGAAGCAGGGGTAGGCCATTCAGCCCTTAGACCTTGCCCCGCCATTCAATGAGATCATGGCTGGTCTGATGATCGGCTCATCTCCACCTACCTGCCTTTTCCCCATATCCCTTAATTCCCCTACCTTGCAAAATCTATCCAATCTTGTCTTAAAGAGGTTGACTGAGGTCACTTCCATTGCTTCGATGGCAGAGAATTCCATAGATTCACCAACCTCTGGGAAAGCCGTTCCTCCACAAGTCCAGTTTAAAGTTCATCCTTACTGGTTTAAAATTTCCTTTAGATCCAAAAATTTTTTTGTTAGGTTATTTTACTCTGTTAGTGGACTTGGGGTTGGGTCATTTTACTCTGTTAGTGGACTTGGGGTTGGGTCATTTTATTCCATTAGTGGACTTGGGGTTGGGTCATTTTATTCCGTTAGTAGACTTGGGGTTGGGTCATTTTATTCCATTAGTGGACTTGGGGTTGGGTCATTTAATTCCGTTAGTGGACTTGGCATTGGTCATTTTATTCTGTTAGTGAACTTGAGGTTGGGTCATTTTACTCCATTAGTGGACTTGGGGTTGGGTCATTTTATTCCATTAGTGAACTTGGGGTTGGGTCATTTTACTCCATTAGTGGACTTGGGGTTGGGTCATTTTATTCCGTTAGTGGACTTGGGGTTGGGTCATTTTATTCCATTAGTGGACTTGGGGATGGGTCATTTTACTCCATTAGTGGACTTGGGGTTGGGTTATTTTACTCCATTAGTGGACTTGAGGTTGGGTTATTTTACTCTGTTAGTGGACTTGGGGTTGGGTCATTTTATTCCATTAATGGACTTGGGGTTGGGTCATTTTACTCCATTAGTGAACTTGGGGTTGGGTCATTTTATTCCATTAGTGGACTTGGGGTTGCGTCATTTTATTCCCTTAGTGGACAGGGTTGGGACATTTTACTCTGTTAGTGGACTTGGGGTTGGGTCATTTTACTTCATTAGTTGACTTTGGGTTGGGTTATTTTTCTCCATTAGTGGACTTGGGGTCGGGTCATTTTATTCACTTAGTTGACTTGGGGTTGGGTCATTTTATTCCCTTAGTGGACAGGGTTGGGACATTTTACTCTGTTAGTGGACTTGGGGTTGGGTCATTTTACTTCATTAGTTGACTTTGGGTTGGGTTATTTTTCTCCATTAGTGGACTTGGGGTTGGATTATTTTACTCCATTAGTGGACTTGGGTTTGGATCATTTTATTCCGTTAGTGGATGGGGTTGGGTTATTTTACTCCATTAGTGGACTTGGGGTTGGGTTATTTTACTCCATTAGTGGTCTTGGGGTTGGGTCATTTTATTCCGTTAGTGGACTTGGGGTTTGGTCATTTTATTCCATTAGTGGACTTGGGGTTGGGTCATTTTATTCCGTTAGTGGACTTGGGGTTGGGTCATTTTATTCCATTAGTGGACTTGGGGTTGCGTCATTTTATTCCCTTAGTGGACAGGGTTGGGACATTTTACTCTGTTAGTGGACTTGGGGTTGGGTCATTTTACTTCATTAGTTGACTTTGGGTTGGGTTATTTTTCTCCATTAGTGGACTTGGGGTCGGGTCATTTTATTCACTTAGTTGACTTGGGGTTGGGTCATTTTATTCCCTTAGTGGACAGGGTTGGGACATTTTACTCTGTTAGTGGACTTGGGGTTGGGTCATTTTACTTCATTAGTTGACTTTGGGTTGGGTTATTTTTCTCCATTAGTGGACTTGGGGTTGGATTATTTTACTCCATTAGTGGACTTGGGTTTGGATCATTTTATTCCGTTAGTGGATGGGGTTGGGTTATTTTACTCCATTAGTGGACTTGGGGTTGGGTTATTTTACTCCATTAGTGGTCTTGGGGTTGGGTCATTTTATTCCGTTAGTGGACTTGGGGTTTGGTCATTTTATTCCAGTAGTGGACTTGGGGTTGGGTCATTTTATTCCGTTAGTGGACTTGGGGTTGGGTCATTTTATTCCATTAGTGGACTTGGGGTTGGGTCATTTAATTCTGTTAGTGGACTTGGCGTTGGTCATTTTATTCTGTTAGTGAACTTGGGGTTGGGTCATTTTACTCCATTAGTGGACTTGGGGTTGTGTCATTTTATTCCATTAGTGAACTTGGGGTTGGGTCATTTTACTCCATTAGTGGACTTGGGGTTGGGTCATTTTATTCCGTTAGTGGACTTGGGGTTGGGTCATTTTATTCCGTTAGTGGACTTGGGGATGGGTCATTTTACTCCATTAGTGGTCTTGGGGTTGGGTTATTTTACTTCATTAGTGGACTTGAGGTTCGGTTATTTTACTCTGTTAGTGGACTTGGGGTTGGGTCTTTTTACTCCATTAGTGGACTTGGGGTTGGGTTATTTTACTCCATTAGTGGACTTGAGGTTGGGTTATTTTACTCTGTTAGTGGACTTGGGGTTGGGTCATTTTATTCCATTAATGGACGGGGTTGGGTCATTTTACTCCATTAGTGAACTTGGGGTTGGGTCATTTTATTCCATTAGTGGACTTGGGGTTGCATCATTTTATTCCCTTAGTGGACAGGGTTGGGACATTTTACTCTGTTAGTGGACTTGGGGTTGGGTCATTTTACTTCATTAGTTGACTTTGGGTTGGGTTATTTTTCTCCATTAGTGGACTTGGGGTTGGGTTATTTTACTCCATTAGTGGCCTTGGGGTCGGGTCATTTTACTCCATTAGTGGACTTGGGGTCGGGTCATTTTATTCCGTTAGTGGACTTGGGGTTGGGTTATTTTATTCGGTTAGTGGACTTGGGGTTGGGTCATTTAATTCCGTTAGTGAACTTGGGGTTGGGTCATTTTACTCCATTAGTGGACTTGGGGTTCGATCATTTTATTCCATTAGTGGACTTGGAGTTGGGTCATTTTACTCCATTAGTGGACTTGGGGTTGGGTCATTTTATTCCGTTAGTGGACTTGGGGTTGGGTCATTTTATTCCGTTAGTGGACTTGGGGATGGGTCATTTTACTCCATTAGTGGACTTGGGGTTGGGTTATTTTACTCTATTAGTGGACTTGAGGTTGGGTTATTTTACTCTGTTAGTGGACTTGGGGTTGGGTCATTTTACTCCATTAGTGGACTTGGGGTTGGGTCATTTTATTCCATTAGTGGACTTGGGGTTGGGTTATTTTTCTCCATTAGTGGACTTGGGGTTGGGTTATTTTACTCCATTAGTGGCCTTGGGTTCGGGTCATTTTACTCCATTAGTGGACTTGGGGTTGGGTCATTTTATTCACTTAGTGGACTTGGGGTTGGGTCATTTTATTCCCTTAGTGGACAGGGTTGGGACATTTTACTCTGTTAGTGGACTTGGGGTTGGGTCATTTTACTTCATTAGTTGACTTTGGGTTGGGTTATTTTTCTCCATTAGTGGACTTGGGGTTGGATTATTTTACTCCATTAGTGGACTTGGGTTTGGATCATTTTATTCCGTTAGTGGATGGGGTTGGGTTATTTTACTCTTGTTAGTGGACTTGGGGTTGGGTTATTTTACTCCATTAGTGGACGGGGTTGGGTCATTTTACTCCATTAGTGGACTTGGGGTTGGGTCATTTTATTCCCTTAGTGGACTTGGGGTTGGGTCATTTTATTCCCTTAGTGGACAGGGTTGGGACATTTTACTCCATTAGTGGACTTGAGGTTGGGTTATTTTACTCTGTTAGTGGACTTGGGGTTGGGTCATTTTATTCCATTAATGGACTTGGGGTTGGGTCATTTTACTCCATTAGTGAACTTGGGGTTGGGTCATTTTATTCCATTAGTGGACTTGGGGTTGCGTCATTTTATTCCCTTAGTGGACAGGGTTGGGACATTTTACTCTGTTAGTGGACTTGGGGTTGGGTCATTTTACTTCATTAGTTGACTTTGGGTTGGGTTATTTTTCTCCATTAGTGGACTTGGGGTTGGGTTATTTTACTCCATTAGTGGCCTTGGGGTCGGGTCATTTTACTCCATTAGTGGACTTGGGGTCGGGTCATTTTATTCCGTTAGTGGACTTGGGGTTGGGTTATTTTATTCCGTTAGTGGACTTGGGGTTGGGTCATTTAATTCCGTTAGTGGACTTGGCGTTGGTCATTTTATTCTGTTAGTGAACTTGGGGTTGGGTCATTTTACTCCATTAGTGGACTTGGGGTTGGGTCATTTTATTCCATTAGTGGACTTGGAGTTGGGTCATTTTACTACATTAGTGGACTTGGGGTTGGGTCATTTTATTCCGTTAGTGGACTTGGGGTTGGGTCATTTTATTCCGTTAGTGGACTTGGGGATGGGTCATTTTACTCCATTAGTGGACTTGGGGTTGGGTTATTTTACTCCATTAGTGGACTTGAGGTTGGGTTATTTTACTCTGTTAGTGGACTTGGGGTTGGGTCATTTTACTCCATTAGTGGACTTGGGGTTGGGTCATTTTATTCCATTAGTGGACTTGGGGTTGGGTTATTTTTCTCCATTAGTGGACTTGGGGTTGGGTTATTTTACTCCATTAGTGGCCTTGGGTTCGGGTCATTTTACTCCATTAGTGGACTTGGGGTCGGGTCATTTTATTCACTTAGTGGACTTGGGGTTGGGTCATTTTATTCCCTTAGTGGACAGGGTTGGGACATTTTACTCTGTTAGTGGACTTGGGGTTGGGTCATTTTACTTCATTAGTTGACTTTGGGTTGGGTTATTTTTCTCCATTAGTGGACTTGGGGTTGGATTATTTTACTCCATTAGTGGACTTGGGTTTGGATCATTTTATTCCGTTAGTGGATGGGGTTGGGTTATTTTACTCTTGTTAGTGGACTTGGGGTTGGGTTATTTTACTCCATTAGTGGACGGGGTTGGGTCATTTTACTCCATTAGTGGACTTGGGGTTGGGTCATTTTATTCCCTTGGGGTTGGGTCATTTTATTCCCTTAGTGGACAGAGTTGGGACATTTTACTCTGTTAGTGGACTTGGGGTTGTGTCATTTTACTTCATTAGTTGACTTTGGGTTGGGTTATTTTTCTCCATTCGTGGACTTGGGGTTGGATTATTTTACTCCATTAGTGGGCTTGGGTTTGGATCATTTTATTCCGTTAGTGGATGGGGTTGGGTCATTTTACTCCATTAGTGGACTTGGGGTTGGGTCATTTTATTCCATTAGTGGACTTGGGGTTGGGTCATTTTATTCTGTTAGTGGATGGGGTTGGATCATTTTATTACATAAGTGGACTTGGGGTTGGGTTATTTTACTCCATTAGTGGACGGGGTTGTGTCATTTTACTCCATTAGTGGACTTGGGGTTGGGTTATTTTTCTCTTGTTAGTGGACTTGGGGTTGGGTTATTTTACTCCATTAGTGGACAGGGTTGGGTCATTTTACTCCATTAGTGGACTTGGGGTTGGGTTATTTTACTCTTGTTAGTGGACTTGGGGTTGGGTTATTTTACTCCATTAGTGGACGGGGTTGGGTCATTTTATTACATTAGTGGACTTGGGGTTGGGTTACTTTACTCCATTAGTGGACTTGGGGTTGGGTTATTTTACTCTTGTTAGTGGACGGGGTTGGGTCATTTTACCCCATTAGTGGACGGGGTTGGGTCATTTTACTCCATTAGTGGACTTGGGGTTGGGTCATTTTATTCCGTTAGTGGACTTGGGGTTGGATAAGTTTCAGACAGCGTTTATTCGTCTAACATTGACAGTTGCTCGTAAGTGTATTGCTATGTCTTGGGAAGATGAAGCAGAGTTAAATGTAGTTTGATGGCTTAATGAGTTGAAGTCGTGTATCTATGTGGAGAAAATAGCATATAATTTACATAATAATTATGATTTTTGTGTTAAGATGTGGACCAAATATGAAGAATATGGATTTACTAATATGGTAAATTACTGAATATTTTTGTTTATTTTTAATGCTTCCCTTGAGGGATCTGTTGTGGGAGGGGGGGAGGGGATGGGTTTGTTTTATTGTTTTATTATTAGACTCCTTAATCTGTAAAAGTCTGTTTATTTTTATTGAAACAATACAAAATAAAGTTAAAAAAGTCAATTTTAAATGTACTATATCCTGAATCTTAAGGTTATGCCGCCGAATTCTCATCTTACCTACCAGTGGAAAAAAACTTGCCCACCTCTTCCTTATGTATTCCTTTCCTGATTTTGTATGTTTCTATAAGATCCTCTCTCATTCTTCTGAATTCCAGCGAATACAGTCCCAGACAATTCACCCCCTCAACTCTAGAATTAATCTGCTGGACCTCCTCTGCATCACCTCCAGGCCCAGTATATCCTTCCTCAAGTAAGGAGATCTGAACTGCATGCCCTACTCCAAATGCGGCCTCACCAGCACCTTGTACAGTTGCAGCATAACCTCCCTGCTCCTAAACTCAATCCTTCTAGCAATGAATTTCATGATCTGCTCACGATAATCAATTCTGATTCTGATTCTGAACATTCTACTTGCCTTCCTGCTGAGTCCTCCAGTAGATATTTTAGCATCAGTCAGGGATATTTAGGAGAGCTATATGACAAAAGTTTGAATGAATTGGCACAAAATGGCAAACTAGATCCAGATATTCTTTGTTGGAATTCAGAAAGCCTGAAACAAAGACATTATATGGTTAGCGTAGCGGTTAGTGCAACACTGTTACAGTGGCAGTGACCAGGACCGGGGTTTGAATCCCATGTTTTCTGTAAGGATTTTGTACATTTACTCTTTGTCTGAGTGAGTTTCCTCCAGGTTCTCCGGTTTCCTCCCACCCTTCAAAACTTACCTGGTCAATTGGGTGTAATTGGGTGACACGGGCTCATGAGCTGAAATGGCCTGGTACCGTGCTATATGTTTAAAATTTAAAATTACCCTCCATTTTTCCTACATCCATGTGCCTGTCTAAGAGTCTTTTAAATGTCCCTATTATACCAGCCTCCACCATCACCCCCAGCAATGCATTCCAGGCATCCAGTGTAAAACACGAACCTTTTGGTAAGTGTACTTGGTAACACTCCTTTTGACTTGGATCATCTGGATCATGTTCCATTTCAGAAATATTAAGGCGGCACAGTTAGTGGTTAGTGCTATTACAAGTACCAGGAACCAGAATCTGAATCTGTTGCTTTCTGTAAGGAGTTTGTACGTTCTCTCCATGTCTGAGGGTGTTACTTCCGGGTGCTCTGGTTTCCACCCACCTTTCACAAACATACAGGGGTTTTAGGTTAATTGAGATGTTTAGACGGCATGGATTTGTGGGCTGGAAGGGCCTGTTACTATCCTGTATGACTAAATTAAATTAAACATAAAAATCTTGACTGTCAATCTCCTGCTTTGTACGAGATTCTGTCTTCTGGATGAAACTGCCAAACTACCGATTAAAAAGGCTGGACCTATTCCAGTTTCCTGATGACTGAGTTTTCATCTTTGAAAGCATAGAGGAGGCAGTGATTGTATATTCCATCATTAATTCGTTAATTCATCTATCCATCCACCTATGAGAATGAGCAAGGGGCTAACTCATATATGAGTGGATGGAACTGGGCTCTGATTTATATTGGCAATTTAATTTTGATATACAATTCAGTCTGCAAATGTCTGCACAATCTTCCATCTCATCCCATCCTTTCCTAAGAAGAAAAGGAGAGTCAGAGATGAATGAGAGAGAAGAGGAGACGATGACCGGACCGATGATAGAGGGTACTGAGGAGGGAACTGCCATAGATGTGACCTGCACACTGTGCAAAGAGTTGCATACAGGTTCATAGAACACACATCTAGGGATGCAAAGAACTGCTGGAACATTGATACTCAGCTAAGGAAAGCGATCCTCGACATCTATTTATCTTGCTATCTGTCCAGCCATCTATCTACCTTTCCAGCCATCTAATATGTACTCATTAGGATAAAGGTGAATGAATGATGTGTGAGGCAATAGGGTTAAAATCAAAAACTGGAAAGTACTTGCCTGATGAAATGGACCTTGCAATCACCAACACTTTTTGGATCACTTAGATATTACACACTGAATCTATCGGCATATAGGACAAACCTCGAAACTTAGAAATGTCACCTCAAAATCAGGGGTCGCGTTGTTTACCGAGTATAAAATCCAAACTTTGATGGCAAAATCTAACATCGCCTCTATCTTTGCGTTGATTCTGACGCTACCTTGTGTGTGTCCTGTTAATTATCATCGCTGTCTCAGCACTCCCCTGCGGGTTCCATCCACCGAGTCCGACTGCCGTCAGCTCTGTTCATGATTTAAATGGCCTGTTACAGGAGTCAGCGGTGATTTATTTAAAAATATCCTAATACAATTAAAACATCTACAGGGTAATTTGGCATTAAAATATTGTGATTTATTTTTAACAGCATCCACTAGTCAGTGGTAAGTGACAGATTTAGGCATGTCTTCTTATCAGAATCAGAATCAGAATTTATTGTCATGGACAAGCCATGAAATTCGATGTTTTGCGGCAGCTTCATAGAGCAAACATTCATATTATAACCATCTTACAACATTACTATAAAAAATATTAAAATAACAGTCCATGAAAAGTAAGGCAGTGTCTTTGGTTCTTTTATTATTCAGGAATCTGATGGCAGAGGGGAAGAAGCTGTCCTTGTGTCGCTGAGTGCTTGTCTTTAGGCTCCTGTACATTTTTCCTGTAGTAGAGTGAAGAGAGTATTGCCTGGGGGGTCTTTGAGGATAGAGGCTGCTTTTTTAAGACATCACCTCATGTCGGTGTCCTCAATGGAGTGAAGTCCGGTGCCTGTGGTGTCACAGGCCGAGTTAACAACCCTTTAGAGTTTATTCTTGTCCTGAGAGTTGGTGCCTCCATAGCAGGCAGTGATGCAACTAGCCAGAGGGCTCTCCGCGGTACACCTGTAGAAATTTACGAGAGTCTTCGGTAACATACCGAACCGGCTCAGACACCTCACAAAGTATAGCTGCTGGTGAGCCTTCCTTGTGATTGCATCAACATGGAGGCTCCAGGACAGATTTTGGAGATGTTGTCATCTAGGAATTTGAAGTTCTTGACCCTCTCCACTACTGAGCCCTCAATGAGGATGGACTGGGTTATTTTCCCTTGACTTCCTCCTGAAGTCCACAATCATCTCCTTGGTTTTGCTGATGTTGAGTGCAAGGTTGTTGTCATTCCACCATTCAATGAGCTGATCTATCTCCCTCCTGGTCGCTTCCTCATTGCCGTTTGTGATTCTGCCGACACCTCTGATGTCATCAGCAAACTTGTAGATAGGATTGGAAATGTGGCTGGCCACGCAGTCATGGGTGTATAGTGAGTAGAGCAGTGGGCTAATCACGCATCCTTGGGGTGCGCCTGTGTTGGTAATCATTGAGGAGGAGATGTTATTTCCAAGTCGTACTGACTGTGGTCTTCCAATGAGATAGTCAAGGATCTAGTTGCAGAGGGGAGGCCTAGAGTTTGAAGCTTCTTGACCAGCACTGAGGGAACAATGGTATTGAAAGCCGATCTGTAGTTGACGAAGAGCAGTCGCATGTATGAATTGTTGTTTTTGAGGTGATCAAGGGCTGAGTAGAGAGCCAGTGATATTGCATCTGCTGTGGAGCGATTGTGACAATAGGTGAATTGCAGTGGGTCCAGATTTTTGCTTAGTTATGTATTAATTCTGGCCATGACCAATCTCTCAAAACATTTCATCACAGAAGAAGTTAGTGCTATTGGCCGATAGTCATTGAGGCAGCTCCCACTACTCTTCTTGGGCACCGGGATGATTGATGCCCTTTTGAAGCAGGTGGGAACCCTTGACTGCAGTAGAGGTTGAAAATTTCTGTGAACACTCTGGCTCGTGAGTTGATGCAGATTTGCAGTACCCTGCCAGGTTTGCTGTCAGGGCCTGATGCCTTGATGTTCTGATGTCGCCCTTAGAGACAGATATCTGAGGGTCCTTAGCCTTTTCAGGGATTCTAGTAGGCTCTGTTTGGTTCTTCTTCTCCAAGTGGGCATAGAAGGTGTTCAGCTCATCAGGTAATGAAGCATCACAGCCATCTATAGTGTTCACCCTCTCTTTGTAGACTGTAATGGTCTGCACTCCCTGCCATAGCTGGCGTGTATCTGTCTCTGTCTCTAGCTTCCCCTGGAATTGCTGCTTTGCATCAGAGATGGCCTTCTGGATGTCGTACTTGGACTTCTTGTAAAGGTCCCGATCCCCGCTCAAAACCAACATTTTAGGTGGTAATCCCAGGGGGGTCCTATACAGAATCATTTTATATGCCGGCGTGTGTGTGGGTAAATATATAAATGTAGGTGTATATACAGGGTATATATGTAAAGATTCCAGATTTCTTTATTGTCATATAATATTAAATGGAACTGCCTTTTTCCTGCCACAAGGCAGACAAAGTGTCACAACAACTGTGATTAGCCCACTGCTCTACTCACTATACACCCATGACTGCGTGGCCAGCCACATTTCCAATCCTATCTACAAGTTTGCTGATGACATCAGAGGTGTCGGCAGAATCACAAACGGCAATGAGGAAGCGACCAGGAGGGAGATAGATCAGCTCATTGAATGGTGGAATGACAACAACCTTGTTGTTGCCCGGCGACACTTACAGTAAGAGAGAAAGAGAAGCAAAAGGGAGTCCCTACAGAAACACCGATTGTCCTTGCATTTGTCTCCAGCGCTCCAGTTGTCTCTGCAGCAGCACATACTCCTGTTCGATTCAACGACAACCCAAGCTCCAGGTCAATGATCAGGAAATCTTCAGCGGCCGATGGCCTTTGGGAGCTTTTCTTGCCCTCAGGACCCTCTCAAATCCAGGTTCCGATATCTGGTTCCCACGAGCCTATTACATATATAGATAGATCGAGAGATAGAGAGATATGGTCTATCATTATTTATAGATTTGTTAAATTCACAGCTCAACACCACTAGCAAGCAGCACAAGTGCTGACTACATTAAGAAACTGTCAGGCATGTTCTGGAGAAGCTCGCCTCCTCCAGTTGCTGTATACACATGAATGGCAGGGGATCTATCTCACTCCTCAGAGTGATGGGGTTTTCTTTCTCTTCAATCTATGGGAATCAATGCAAAATTAATTAGAGTAATCAACTGAGGTACTCAGGGAAGATCATATACACATAGTTTTAGGTGACTAATTGGTTTGCCCTGGCAAAGACAGCTCCAGTATTTTAAGCTTAACCCATTTCTGAATTAACTAAAAAATAAAAGTGGATTACTGTGATTTTTTTTCAATATTGTAGATGCCTTGTGACAAAGCATGAAAGCAAAGTGTGCTCTGTCAGCTCAGCGCAAGCTAGTCACAGAAGATGCTCTACATCATGCTAAAAGCTGCATTTGGCGGGGGGGGGGGAGCTAAGCTGGGTTGAGACCAATTTAGTGGAAACGCTCTTTAATTTTTATTGATTGCCCCCATGTTTTGCATTAAAGGAACATTTGGTGATTTGCATTTTTCAGCTTTTTTTCAGATTGCACACATCAATCAGCAGGTGTCATTGGGAATTAAGAGGCTTCATTATTTAAAACGTGCTCCATGCCCAGATGTAAATTTACTTCCAAACCCATGCCTTTGTTTTACTTGTTATACTTTAACATAAATCTGAGGTTATTTAAAGCAATTGCATGTGGCCTTCATAATTGTATGTTGAATTTATAACTGTTCCCAACCCAAGTATGAAGGTACTATCACTTTGGAGGTTCAGGATCAATAAGCGGTGCACTACAGTATGACCTACTTACCAATATCAGTTGACATCACTAAAGTCCTTGTTCATTCTTCCTAATAAAAAGCACCAGGCAATATGGATGTAACACAGACTTGTACAGGTTAAAAAAAAATGTGGCTAGGCAGACTTTTGGGGGTGAAGACCTTTGCATGAAATGCAGACAGGTGCAGTTTACACACATGCTCAACTGTACATACACACATACGCACACATATTAAATACGCATGCTCATATCTACTCATCCCACTCAGCGCTACTCCCCTGCCTTCTCCTCATAATCTTTGATACCCTGACCAAAGAAACGGACTAAAACACACTAGCAGATATTTTGGAACATATGAAAATTTCATTACGTGCTGTTTTTGTCCAGATGTACAGGCTATCTCCAGGATTTATATTGGGGTTAACCAAATCATGTTTATTGCCATTGTGTTGCATGCTATGTTATCCACTCTGCATTCAACATGTAAACTTGCTTTTCCTTTCACCAGGAGACTGAAGCAGATGAGTTTTTTTTTCAGTCAAAGCAGAACCTTCTGCTTCACTGCCCGGCTCAATTAACTCCAGAGCTTCGCATTCACTTGCGCTGCGGATTTCCAAAATGCTTGGTGTGATCATGTAGAAGAAACAGTTAATCAATCTGAAGTCTACAACCCAATCCAGTTCTCAGCAGATGGTCTCGTGTAGCTGATTTTTATGTTGGCCTTTTCTTTGATTCAAATTCTAGGAAGCCACTACTCTTGTGGGATGAGTTCATGAGACCATAAGATATAGGGCCAAAACTAAGCCATTCAGCCCATCGTGTGCACTCCTCCATTCTATCATGATATGATCTATTCTCCAACTCAGTCCCACTCCTCTGCTTTTGCCCCATTATCCCTGAATCGCTGACTATTCAGATGCCTGTCAACCTCTGCTTTAAATACACCCAACGACCCAGCCTCCCAAGCTGCCCGTGGTAGAAAATTCCAGAGGTTCACCACTCTCTGACTAAAGAAATTAAATTCCTCCACATCTGTTTTAAATGGGTGCCCTTCAATCCAATTCATGCAATTCCATGATTTACATTTAGCTCCAAAGCAGGTTCAGCTCTTTATTCCCCGTGACCTGGCCACATTGCTGTTGGAAGTAAAGTGATTGAATTTTAAATTTTAAATTAACTCAAAATTTAAGTCCAGCCAGAACCTCAGGACCACTGTAGAGCCTGGAGCAGGCTTGATGACAGAACATGTCTGCTGCCAGGTGTGGATAAATCCTCTACTTGCCATGTTGGTGTAAGAATTGACTTTACTCCAGTATGTCACGTGAAAAACATAGTTTGGTGTGATAGCCAGGCAGCACCCAAGAGGTCCTCACACTCCAGGGCCAGTTCAGATCCCCAAAACAAAGTGTGCAGAAAATGGTAACGAGATATATCGTGACAATATTGGCATTCAATTTTCACATAACAGGCAGACCCCGATGGGAATCTGACTCGACCGCTGCTCCGGTCACAGTCCCAGAACTGAACTGACTCCAGTTCCATTCCATCATTCCATCTGCTCCCAGTTGTCAGGCTCTCCCTGTTCACGCCGACCTTCACCACCATAACTGCTCCTCTCGCTCTCCGCAACCACCTCCCTCAGCACTCATGGTGGGGGTCCCTGTATAACTGGTTCAGAAATTAATCTCAGGGAAGTGACAGATTAGTACCATTAAGGGATGATTCAGCAAGGAAACTTGGACCTCAGCCATGCCCATAAAACAACCCTCTTTTGGCAAAATTCTTGGTCTGTTATCCTTGTACTTCCTTTTCTGACTCGACAACTTTTAGTTGCAAATTTCCTGACAAGAGAGCTTCTTATAGATTACTAAGTTAAATATGCAATATAAATGGATATTGTTATTATTTTTAAATGTAATTGATTAGGAGGTTACATTACAGCTAATAGGGTAATAGAATCTGCAGAGTGAAGGGCATCAGGAATCTTCACTCAGGATATACAAGGGTCACTAATACTCCTGCGTGGAAAGCCCTACAAAAGGTAGTGGACACAGTCCAGTACATCGCAGGAAAAACCCTCTCCACCATCAAGAATTTCTACAGCGGACGCTGCCGTCGGACAGCAGCAGCTGTCATCAAGTTATCCACACCAGCCATCGCACACTCTGCCACAAGACTCGCCCCACCAGGCTCAGGAACGGCTGCTCCCCCTCCACCATCAGACTCCCCAGCAACAAACTCAATCAGGGACTCTGATTTGGCACTTTTTTTTCTTTCTTGTTTACATTTCTTGATTTGTTTACACATATATGTATCTTCTTGAGTACAGTTTTTTTGACAGTAATTCTGCCTCACCCACAGGAAAAAAGAATCTCAAGGTTGTATGTGATGTCATGAGTGTTCTCTGACAATGAATCTGAACTTTGAACCTTGATATAGATTTTAATCTTTGTTGAAGGCTTGGACAAAAGGAGAAGGAACTATATAGAATAGAAGCAAGAATTAAAGATGCTGAAATCTTGAGCAAAGAGAACCTGGAGGAAACCGATGGGTGAGGCCACATCCAAGGAGGGAAATGGTCAGTCAACACTTTTTTGAGACTGATTTATCAATGTTGTGTATCTGTGGTATTGGTTGTGAAAGGGAGGATCGTATTGGTTGTGAAAGGGAGGATCTTATTCGGGGACTGCTGCCTGTGTAGCTGTTGGAACAGCTGGTTAACTGCCCTTTGTGATTGCAGATGTTGGAAATCTAAAATGAAAGTTGAACAGGAAAAACATTCATCAGGTCAGGCAGTACCTGAAGAGAAGCAGAAATAATATTTCAGGTTGAGGATAAAGTGTCTTTGACCTTCAAGGTTGACTGTTTCATGGCCTGCTCTGATTAGCATTATCCATTTGTCCTTTTAATGTTCTTTGTTGGTACAGGAACTTTGAGAGACATTCACATGTGAACTGAGAGTTGAGCTCCTGCTGAATTCATACAGATTTCAGCATGACTTTGCATACAAGACCCATTGTAGTGAACATTCATGCTTGTTCCTAGCCAAGGAAGTCCGCGTGTATGTGTTCATGGCATCATCATCTTGGATCTTGGTTGAGGGTATGGACCATGAAGGATACCAATAAATTATTCAGATGGAGAGAAAATTCAAAATTCAGAGATCAAAGGAACTTGGGAGTCCTTGAACACAATGCCCTACAGGTTAACCTGCTAGTTGAGTCAATAGTGAAGAAGGCAAATGCAATCCTGGCATTCTTATCTAGAGGAATAGGATAAAAGATGTTGAGGCTTTATAAGGCCCTGATGAGGCCTCACTTAGAGTATGGGGTACAGATTTCAGATGCTTATTAAAGAAAGAAAGCTGGTTCAGAGAAGGTTTGCAAGAATGATTCCTGGAATGAAGGGATTAGCCTATGACAAACTTTTGATGGCTCTCGGAGTTCAGAAGTGGATATTGAAAGGTTTGCAGAGAGTAGATGTGGCAAAGTTTTTTTTATACCATGGTTGGGGAGTCAAGGACTAGAGAGCAGAACTTCAGGAATGAAAGGCACCCATTTAAAACAGAGACGTGGAGGAATTTCTTCAGCCAGAAAGTGGTGAACCTTTGGAAATTCCTGTCACGGGCAGCTGTGGAGGCCTTGTCATTGGGTGTATTTAAGGCAGGGGAGTGGGGCTGAGTGGGAGAATGGATCAGCTCATGGTAGAAATGTGCAGCAGACTCAATGGGATGAATGGCCTACTTCTTCTCCTATATCTTATAGTCTTATGGTAAATGTTGGCCTTACCAATTATGCACAGATCATAAAAGAAGGAATAAATGTAATAATTTTTTAGATTTTCCCACTTAGCAACCATGAATTACTGGTTATAGTTAATAATTGCATACAAAATCACTGGCAAAAAGATGTTCTATTGCAAAGTTAAAGTAAAAACCAATTGAATTGAATTTTTTTTTTGTTATGTGTATATATACAGTCCTAAGCTTCGCTTTGTGTGCTATCAAGGCAAGTCAAGTCAACTCATGTTTAAGGAGAGCAGGTAGTGTTATAATAAGCCAAAAGAGCAGGGTGTCATGTTACAGTAAGTCAGAGTGCAGACATCTTGCTACAAAGACAAAGCTCAGCGTCTAGCGAAAAGTACAGTTAAGCAATGCCAGTGAGGGGTCCATTTAAGAGTCTGATAATGGCAGGAATCAAACTATCCTACAATCACCTTTAGATATTTATTATTCATTCTCTTAAAAATATCAGAAGCTATAATTCTTATCACATTCATTTTAATGCCCTTTGCATCAACTATATGTGTATTTGGTAGATACCTGCCTATTCGGTAACCATGCCATGGTAATCCTTCTTCAGATATTTCAGACCACATGTCTATTTATTTTGACATACAGCACAGTTACAGGCCTCATCACCTAAGTACCCCAATTAACCTACATATATTTTGAAAGGTGGGAGGAAATCGCAGCTAGGGGAAACCCATGCAGACATGGGGAGATCGTACAAATTTATCAAAGCCCTTTTTTTGAATGGTAAGTGATTACTTATTGATATTACCTTCCCAATAGGCAAGTTAAATTACTTGGCTTCATTAGTATACTATAGCGATAATCCAGCTAATTCCCAACAAAATCAAATGGTCACATTTAATAGCAGGATTAAGGGAGATAAATGGAGGAATGGACTTAGTGATGTGCAGGGATGCGATGTTGAGGCTTTACTCGGCACTGGTGAGATCTCACTTGGAGTATTCTGAGCAGTTTTGGATTTTTCATTTAAGGAAGCATGTGCTGAATTTGGAGAGGTCTCAGAGGCGATTCACAAGATTGATTCCAGGAATGAAGGGGTTATCATATGAGGAAGATTTGACAGCTCTTGGCCTGTACCTGTTGCAATTTAGTAGAATAAGGGGAGATCACATTGAAATATTTTGAATGTTGAAAGATGTGGACAGAGTAGATGTAGAAAAGTTGTTTCCCATGGTGGGAGATCCAGGACAAGAGGGCACAGCTTCAGGATTGAAGGGCGTCCACGTAGAGCAGAGTTGTGGAGGAATTTCTTTATCCAGAGAATGACGAATCTTTGGAATTTGTTGCCAAAGGTGGTTGTGGAGGCCAACTCATTGGCTGTATTTAAAGCAGAGATTGATAGGTTTTTGATTAGAGAGGGTATCAGAGATATCGGCAAAGGGCCGGCCAGAGGGGTTGAGAGGGAAAATGGCTCAGCTCATGTTTAAATGGCAGGGCAGGCTCAATGGGAATGAATAACCTATTTATGCTCCTATGTCATGTTTTATGGTCTAAAAAGTCCTTCTTTGAGCTGGTACCAGAACTATCAGAGGACTGGGCTCTGGTTTTTGCTATTGGTTCTGTGAATGCCTAAGCCACCATTATTTCTTTGGGAAATGTTTCCTATCTAATGAATAATTTTGTGCATCCCTGGAACCATTCTTACCAAGATATTCTATACATTCTGTTAAATCATCTTTACCTGAAAAGATCTTTTTTGGGGCTAAATTTTAACATCGAATTGTGAAGCCACTGGTTATGAAATGTCGAATATTTTTATGGACCATGGACAGAAAACTCACCCTTTATTCAATTCTCTGTCCTTGCTGGTAAGTTGTCAAGCTCTTGAACCTCCCCATAATATCCTCAATACAGCACTGCTCCAGCACCACCAAAGATCTTGGTGCATTATCGAAACAACTGCGTTACTGCAACTCTGAAGAGTTATCTACCTATCCTTTTGTATCTATTGTCCGTCTTTTCTCTCAGTGAATTTTATTAACTGAAGTTATATTGAAGACCATAAGATGTAGGAACAGGATTAGGCAAATTTGCTCATCGGGTCTGCCCCGCCATTTGAAACATGGCTGATGGATTTTTCTAATCAATTTCATTCTCTGCACCATTCATCTGACACCCTTACACATCTATCTACCAGCCTCTGCTTTAAATATACACAATGACTTGGCCCCCACAGCCATTGGTGGAAATGAGCTCCACAGATTCACAACCCTCTGGCTGAAGATATTTCTCTTCCTCTCTGTTCTAATGGGACATCCGTTTATTCTCAGGTTGAGCACTCTGGTCTGAGGCTCTCACTCGAAAAGTTATAGTGTGCTTAATCTACTGGTGTAGCTGCAGCAAGCCAGAATTTCACTGCATCTGTACATTGTACTTATGTATATGACAATAAAGTCTCCTCATCATAATCTCAGAGTATATTATTGGTTCAATTGTCTGATAGCAGACAAGCATGTGACACAGACTGAGTTGATTGAGTAAACTTAAAACCTTAATGCTGGGATTGACAGTGTGGAAGAAGTCATTGAGATTGATCCACTAACCCTTAGGTTCAAGTTTAGGTTTAGGTTATGCTCTTCCATTTTGTATCAGAGATGACTTGTGAAATGGACCCTTCTTGGCAGGTACAATGTAGCAATAAATTTGAACCAAAGAATGCTCTCATGCGGGGTCACTTCATTCCACTTTCAGGAAATATTTCAGTAGCGATAATTTACTAGTGTTTCATTTTAAATTGAAGTTCCAACTCTTTCTTCATTTGATATTTGGGATGAACTTGAACATAGAATATAGAACAATGCAGCACAGTACAGGCTCTTCAACCCTTGATGTTGTGCTTGACCATATATTCTTTCCTAAAAAAAAAGTTCTAAACCCTCCTTACCCCATTACCCGCTACTTTCCTTTCATCCATGTGTCTGTCTAAGAGTCTCTTAAATGCCCCAAATGTTTCAGCCTCCCCCATTATCCATGGCATTCCAGGCACCCACAACTCTCTGTGTAAAAAACGTACCCCTGATATCACCTCTAAACTTCCCTCCCTTCTCTTTGTACATATTCCCTCTGGTGTTTTCTGATTCTGCCCTGGCTGTCCACCCTATCTCTGCCTCTCATAATCTTGTAGACCTCTATCAAATCTCCTCTGATCATTCTAAGCTTCAAAGTGAGAAGTACCATCTCTGCTAACCTTGCTTCATAAGACTTGTTTCCCATTCTAGGAAGCATCCTAGTAAATCTTCTCTACACCCCCTCCATAACTTCCATATCCTTCCTAGTTCTGGTGACCAGAACTGAACACAATACTGTAAGTGCGGTCTCACCCGAGATTTGTAGAGTTGTAACATTTTATCTCTACTCCTGAATTCAATCCCCCTATTGATGAATCCCAGCACCCCACAGGCCTATGTAACTATCCTATCAACCTGTGAAGCGACCTTGAGGGATGTATGGATTTGGACACCAAGGTCCCCTCTGTCCATCCACACTCGTAAGTAACCAACCGTTAACCCTGTACTCAGCCTTCTTGTAATCTTTGACCACCCACAACTCCATCCAAAACTCCTTCAACCTTTGTGTCAACTGGCAAACTTACTGACCCATCTCTTCATCCAGGACATTTATAAAAATTATAAAGAGCAGGGATCCCAGAGCAGATCCTTGTGACACTCCACTCTACTAGTCACTGATCTCCAGGCAGAATATTTTCCTTCCACTACTACTCTCTATTTTCTTCCCACAAGCCATTTGTTTTTATCCATACAGCTAAGGTTCCATTGACCCCTTGCCTCATGATTTTCTGGATGAGTCTCTCGTGGGGAACCTTGTCAAATATCTTATTAAAATCCATATAGATCACATCTACTGCTCTACCCTCACCAATTTCTTTTGTAATCTCCTCAAAAAACTCAATTAGAATTGTGAGGCATGACCTTCCCTTCACAAAACCATGTTACCCTTGAGTAGACTGCACTTCTCCAAATGCTCATAGATCCTATCCTTAAGAATCCTCTCCACTAGCTTGCACACCACTGACATAAGACTCACTGGTCTATAATTCCCAGGATTCTCCCTATTATCTTTTTTAAACAAGAGGACTACCTTGGCTATTCTCCATTCCTCTAGCACCTCTCCTCTGGCCAAAGAGGATTCAAAGATCATAGATACTGTCCCAGCTTTCTCTTCTCTCACTTCCCACAGCAACCTGGGGTAATTGCTTCCATGGAGCTCTCTGCCTGCGGCTAGTTTAAATGACTGGTACAAATCTGGCATGTATCGTGGGGAAGAACCATTCAATGCATGCACCAGGCTGGTAATTTAATTGGTCCCAGCCAAAGAAATATTTTACAGCGGAAATATATTTGTAAGCCCTGGTCGATTGTATTTTGAACCATGCTGAAAATGATCCAGTGGTTCTTTGGTATACTTTGGCATTGCAAGCAGATTAAACCACCCATGTCATAGAGCAATGAGTGGGATTAAATAAACATGGACATGGATTACTGTACTGTGCAAATTGACAGATCAGCATTTGGGATTTCTCGCCTGCCTAATTGACAGAAAATTTATATGTAATGGCCAGCGGCATATATTTTTCTGTAATAAATTCAGAGGAGTTTCTTTTAGTCTGAAGATCACAAGGGGGTAGATAATAAATTAGAGAATATATATAAACTGAATTATATTGGTGAGGAATAAATGGAAGATGTTGCCAATTACATTATTGGGTAGGGTTAATTGTGTTAAAATTAATATATTTTCTAGGGTTCAATACTTATTTCAAACGTTGCTAATAATGTTACCACATAAAGATTTTTCAAGAATTAAATAAATATATTACAAATGTTCTTTGGAAGGGTGAGAGTTTCTTTAAATAAATTGACTTGGAAATTTGAATTAGGAGGCTTGCAATGACTACATTTTAGAAATTACTATGGCAGCTTAATTAAGATTTCAACTTCTTTTTTCAATGAGGAACAAAACCCAGCATGAATTAAAATAGAAAAATAGGAGAGAGGAAATCAGAAGATTTTATATATAAATGGGAAGCAAAGTTATTATCTGGGGAACAGGAAGCACCTCTGCTAAAGAATTTGATTAATATTTGGAATAAAGTAAATGATGAAATTGGAACAAGGAGTGAGGTTTGGGCTAAAATGCCTTTGATACAAAATTGTCTTATTTCGTTTTCATTGGATAATCAATTTTTAAATATTTGGTTTTGGAAAGGAATTAGATATATAGAAGATTGTTATGTAGGTATGACATTTGATCAATTAAAAAATAAATATAAAATACAAAATTATACTCTTTTTTGTTATTAACAATTACAGACTTGCATGAGAGACAAACTGTGTCCAACAATGTCATTACCAAAATTTGGTGAACTAGAAATATTGATACGTAGTAGATATATTAAGAAATTTATTTCAGCTATGTCTACTTTATTGCAGAAGGGAATTATTAAACAGGGGATACATAAGTCCAGACAGTGTTGGGAAACAGATTTAAATGTTAATATTAATGAAGTAAATTTGTGTTGGAACAGTCTGACAAATACTATAAATGTTAGATAGAGGTTAGTTCAATGTAATATTTTACATCAGTTATATCTCACTCCGCAAAAGGTAAATAAACTGAAATCAGATTTATCTGCTCAGTGTTTTAGATGTGGTCAGAAGGTAGGTATTTTTTTACATTCTACTTGGTCTTACTCCAAAATGAGACCCTTTTTGTCAAATTTGGAGTTTTATTTAGAAAGGGTTATGGGAGTTAAATTTTCACTAACTCCAATGTTATTGTTATTAGGTAATATTGAGGGGATAAGACCCGAAACTGAAACTATCCTCACATCAAAAACAATTTTGAAAGATTGCTTTAACTGTAGCAAGAAAATGTGTAGCAGTGACCTGGAAATCAGACACCCACTTGGGTATGGAACGTTGAAATGCAGAAATGCATTGCTGTGTCCATTTGGAGAAGGCTTCTTTTAATTTGAGAAATAAATATGATGTATTTTTGAAAATTTGGGACCCGTACTTAAAAATTGGGCCTTGAACTTTGTTAACTTCCTCAAAATATGATGTTATAAATGATTAATTCTGTGTGGTAAGGGGGTACTTACGCAACCAGGTTTCTATTCTAGTTTCTTACTTTTCCATTCTTATGTTTTCTTACTTTTTCACTTCTCCTTTCTCTTTTTCTTTTAGGATTAGTTTAGTGGGGGAGGGAGCTGGGGGCGGGTTAGATTTATATAATCATGTAACAGATTGGATATTAATATTTGATTGTTATTTTTTGTACTTGGATATTATTACATGTATGGAAAACAGTGAAATAAATAAGATCCCAATAGCTGATGCAGATCATCTTGATGGTGAAAACCACAGTGAATTCCACAGTACTGCA
This sequence comes from Narcine bancroftii, assembly GCF_036971445.1. Classification (NCBI taxonomy): domain Eukaryota; kingdom Metazoa; phylum Chordata; class Chondrichthyes; order Torpediniformes; family Narcinidae; genus Narcine; species Narcine bancroftii. The sequence continues at coordinate 300,565,382 of NC_091471.1, read as the reverse complement.
GGAACAAGCTGAGGTATAACAATTAACCACTTGCCTATGTCAACTGTGACTCAGTTGGCTGTTCTTTCATCTGTGCATTAGAACACAAGTACAGAAAAACCTCTGGTATCCACCACTTATGGGGATTGGTAGATGCCAGATTAATGTATTTCAGAATCAGAATTTATTGTCATGAACAAGTCATGTAATTTAGTGTGTGCAGCAGCCTTTTATTATAACCATCGTATGATAAAAAAATAGTGGACGAAAAGTAAGGCAGTCTCTAGTTGATTGATTATTCAGGAATTCGATTGCAGCAGGGAAGAAGCAGTCCTTGTGCACTGAGTACTCGCCTTTAGGCTCCTCAACCTTTTTCCTGATGGTAACAGAGTGAAGAGGACATGGGCTGGGTGGTGGGGGTCTTTTAGGATAGAGGCTGCTTTTTTAAGACACCACCTTATGTAGATGTCCTTGATGGAGTAAGGTCTGGTGCCTGTGATGTCACAGGCCAAGTTAACAACCCTCTGGAGTTTATTCTTGTCCTGAGAGTTGGTGCAGGCAGTGATGCAACCAGCCAGAATGTTCTCCACAGTACACCGGTAGAAGCTTACGACAGTCTTCGGTGACATACTGAATCTCCTCAGACACCTCACAAAGTGTAGCCGCTGGTGAACCTTCTTTGTGATTGCATCAACATGGAGGCTCCAGGACAGATCCTTGGAGATGTTATTGTCCAGGAATTTGAAGTTCTTGACTGTCTCCACTACTAAGCCCTCGATGAGGACTGGGTCACGTTCCCTGACTTCCTCCTGAAGTCCGTAATCATCTCTTTGATTTTGATAATGTTGAGTGCCAGGTTGTTGGCATGACCCCATTCAACAAGTTGATCTATTTCCCTCCTGTACGCTTCCTCTTAGCCGTTTGTGATTCTGCCAACAACTGTGGTGTCATCGATGTGATAGTACAGATTCTATCACCAATGTGTATATGCACAGATTGTAATGTAGGATGACTGTGATTGGCTGAGAGTGTAGCCACACCTACTGGCAGGTCTTAAAGGATTGCTCCTAGCCAGACCAGGTCATTCTGGACTGGTCGACCTACCTGTGATATGCTCCAGTCTTTTAGTTAATAAAAGCCTTGGTTTGGATCAACAAGTCTTTGGTTCTTTCGAAGCACATTGCAATCGGCACACTTGTAGATAGCATTGGAATTGTGCCTGGCCACACAGCCATGGATGTATAACGAGTAGAGCAGTGGGCTAAGCACGTATCCTCAGAGTGCGCTTGCGTTGAGACGTTGCTTCCAATTTGGACTGATTGTGGTTTTCCAATGAGAAAGTCAATGATAAAGTTGCAGAGGGGAGTTACAGAGGCCCAGAGTTTGTAGCTTCTTGACCAGCACTGAGGGAATAATTGAGGGCCGAAGTTGTAGTCGATGAAGAGCAGCCGCATGTATGAGTTGTTGCATTTTCCAGTTTGATACTTACTCTTGCGATGCGTAATACACCTGTGTTAAGAATAAACAGTTTAAAAGACAAAATGCTATACTTACACTAAACAAACGAACCTTAAAGCATTTTACTTTATTCTCAGTTACAGTCTTTGAAAACATTTAACTGTTGCTGCATCTGGCAGAATCTCCCCTCTCCACAGATCCGCCTGAAAGAAATAAATAACGTTATAGGTAACCCCTCCTTCAAATTTACGGATAAACCCTCTGACCAGACCGATACTGACTAAGCAGGGATAAGGAGACACTTTAAGAGAGTCACTCCAACAGTGAAGGGCATCAACCAGCTCTTCATCCTGGGCGACGCCATTGCAGTTTCACACAACTTTATTCAAACAGCTGCTACAAGCAAAGACCGACCAAGTCACTCTGCTGGCTAACTCTTTGTTCCCATCTTCACCAAAGGTTTATGGCAATAATGCAAGCTTGACCTTTTCCCTATGCTCCTATACACATTTACATGTTGAATCTTTACTTAACTGTATTATAAAAATGATCATGGAAGAAATGTCAATAATTTGAAGGATTCACTTTCCATTTAAGCCTGAAGTTATGATCCTGGTTAATGAATAGATGTGACCTGAACTTTTGGATTTGGTTGTTAAGAGAGTTATTGAATTATTAATAGGTTCTAGTAATGCCCTTCAATAGCCAGCCCATACAGTCTTTTCTGGATTGATTTGCTCCCCAAACTCCATGTCAGACAGTAACTGCCAGAGGAGGAGATGGAATTGGATACAACCACAATGTTTAACAAACATCTAGGACGCACATCTAGGGCAATGGATAGAAGGCATGGTCATAATGAGGGCGCTGGATTAATATAGATGAGCAGAAAGGTTAGCATGGATGTGGTGGGCTGAAGGGCCTTTATCTGTGCTGTACAACTCCCTGACAATGACTGTGGCTCTGAGAGTTTATTGTCATGTATGTACAGATTTTAGATTTATTGTCAGAGTACATGCATGACATCACATACAACCCTGAGATTCCTTTTTCCTGCGGGCATGACAGAATTACCAGTGCAAAAAATAAACTGTACCCAGTGTAAACATGTAAACAAATAAAAGAACTGTAGACAGATAATGAATGTAAACAAATTGACTGTGCAATACAGAGAGAGCAAAGAAAATCAATAAGGTGCACAGGTAAGAGTCCTTAAATGAGTCCCTGACTGAATTTGTTGTTGAGGAGTCTGATGGTGGAGGGGTAGCAGTTGTTCCTGAATCTGGTGGTATGAGCCTTGTGGCACCTAGACCTCTTTCCTGATGATAGCAGTGAGTACAGAGCGTGTGCTGGGTTGTGTGGTATTTGATGATGCACTTTGATGGCAGGGTTCTCTGTAGATATACTCAATAGCGAGGAGGGTTTTGCCTTTAATGTCCTGCTGTGTCCACTACCTTTTGGAGGGCTTTACGCTCAGGGGTATTTGTGTTCCTATACCAGACTGTGATATAAGTTAAATGTACAGAAGCACTGATATTCTTCCTTGCTGCAGCCACACAACTACAACCAACACCCAGGATTCAAGAGGATGCTGAGGACAAGGAGCCCCCCAAAGGCCCTTGGACGGTGAAGGCTTCCTCATTGTGCTGGAGATTGGACCCGGGTTGCTGATGGTTTGAACTGAACTGGAGTCTTGTGCAGCTGCAGCGGATGCGGGAGATACTGGAGGCAAATCCATAGACATTCGTTGACTCTGGGGAACTATCTTTGGCTTCACTTTCTCTGACTGTAAGGGGCACTGGGCCAAGTTAATGCTAATGGCGAATCTTTGTTTGTCAGACTAAAGGCAATTTTGTGTAATATTACATTTTTGTTTTTATTACATGACAATAAATGGTATCTGATCTGAACAACGATGTAAATTACATGTTCACAATATGCCAGGACACAGAAAAAGAAATAATAAATATAAAAGAATAAATAAATTAACTAGATGTGTGCTTGGGAGTAGCATTTAATATTGGACCAAGATTTATCTTGATGATGGGTTTCACTCCACAACATCAATTTCTCTTGCTGAAGCTGCTTGACTGAGTTCCTCCAGATTATTGTTTTTTTTGCTCAGGATTTCTCTTCTTCCTCATGATCACTGAGGAAGAAGAGAAATCCTCCAGAATGAAGGCTGTTCAAGGAACATCACGTCGAAGCAAAGAGCACTTCTGCACAGAAACATCAACCAGTTACACCCGACGACTCCACAGCTTTTTGAAACCGATATGACTGAGGCCATAACCATACCAGGCCCATCTTCCTACTTTAAGCCTGAAGAAAAGTGCTCCTCATTCAAGTGAGGCAGGAAGGTGCCTGGACTCTTGACCTCTGCTCTTGATGCAGTACAGAGCTAAACAAGACACGTCCTCTGCTTTAACTTCTAAACCCTGTTAGCCAGCCTGGAACTTATTGCAAGAAGTTGGTACAATGGTGTGGTGAATTGTGATTAGTGAAGATTAGTACTTCCCTCAACAGGCTTTCATGTCTCAGGAGAGAGAGCGATCAGGCCTGGTCCAACTATTCATAAACCGGAGGCCAGCTGCCCGGCTGAATTAATCAGCTAACCCACAGCAGTTGAAGGTAGCCCTGAGATATGTTTATGGATATCTGACTGGGGTCAACATACCCTAAAAAATGATAACATGGATGATAATATTTTGCTGTTTTAAAGACCTTGCAATGTTGATGAAAAATTTAGACGTGGTTTTTATTCATTGTTTTCTGAATTTCAGAATCAGAATTGTCACGAACATGTGTCACAAAATTTGTTATTTTGTGGTAGCATTACAGATGCAAAATTGCTATTAATTACAGTTTAAAAAATTAAATGAGTGCAAAATAAAAGTGAGTTTCATTGTCCATTCAGAAGTCTGATGGCAGAGGGGAAGAAACTGTTTTTCTATTGATGGGTCACCACACAGAAATGCTGGAGGAACTCAGCCAGTCTCGTGGCATCCATCGGAGGTAAAGATTATATTGCTGACATTTACGCTCAGGGGTATTTGTGTTCCTATACCAGACTGTGATATAAGTTAAATGTACAGAAGCACTGATATTCTTCCTTGCTGCAGCCACACAACTACAACCAACACCCAGGATTCAAGAGGATGCTGAGTCCAACCTCAAGGTATGAGTAAAAGAAAAACAAGCATCAAAACGGGAGGAGAAGGAGTCCAGACCAACAGATAAAAGGTGTCAATTAGATATGATAAAGAAAAGGTGAGAATTGAGTTTGGCTCTGAAATGAGACAAAGGGAAAAGGGTTGAGAGAGAAAGAGGGTGCCAGAGCAATAGGAAAGGAAACTGGGACAAGAAGATGGGCAGGTGGGGGAAGTCGATATTAATGCCATCTGGTTGGATGGTGTCTAGATGGAATATGAGGTGTTGTTCCTCCAATTTGTGGGTGGAGCAGTCTGACTGAGCATGAGACCATGGACGGACATGTCAGCAAGCAAATGGGATGGGGAATTGAAATGGGTGGCCAATGAACCGATCTCCCAGTCTGCATCCAGTCTCTCTGATGCAGAGGAAACCACAACCAGAGCTCTGGATGCAGTAGATGACTCCCACAGATTCACAGCTGAAATGTTGCTTCACTTGGGAGGACTGTTTGGGGCCCTGAATGATGGTGATGGTGGAAGTGGAGAACCTCCTGCATCTTCAGGCTCCTGTGCCTTCTTCCTGATGGAGGCAGAGAGAAGAGAGCATGACCTGTGTGGTGAGTGTCTTTAATGTCTGTAGGCGAGCAGAAGAATTATCACATTAACATCATCGAGGAGGTTTCATGGCAGACTCCTTAATGAAGAACGGATCTGTGGAATGGTCCCTGCCATCGCACATGTTCCAGAGCTTGCTGCTGTCATGAACGGAAAGGAGCCCAAGGGTAGGACTTCACATTGTAAATGTTACAAGATAAAGGAAGAATTGCTTTTTATTTAACAACAGCAAAAAAAAATCATTGATGAAGTGACAATAAAGTCAAACAAATATATTAGCTTCCAAAGGTTCAGTGCAGGTGGGGTGAAACCCAGCAGTCTTCAGGCACTGCCATTGTAGAAATGCTCAGCATTTCTCAGCAGGTCTCGTAGCATCTGTAGGAGATAAAGCCATATCACAGAGGTTTCAGGCCTGAGTAAAAAGCAGGAAAGTGCCTCAATTATAAAGGCCGGGGGAGGAGTACAGTCAAAAGGTGCTCATTGGATATGGACAGGCGGACAGGAAAGGCGAGAATTGGTTGGGAGAGGGGGTTGCTTTTGGTTCTGTGAAAGAGGAGCTGGTGGAAAGGATGGAGAGGGCAAAGAAGACAGAGCTAGAGGAAAGGACACATAGGGAAAGAATAGGGGGGGAAGGGTGCCCTGAGAGAAGCCAACCTTTGCCATTTCTTCCCTTCTCTCCAACCCTTCAATTCAGGTGCCTGGCTGCTTTTTACTGATATCTTGACGAAGGGCTCAAGCTCGAACCATCTACAGACGCTGCGAGACTGGCTGATTTCCTTCTGAACTTCTGTGTTTTTATTAATTCTTAACATAACATAACAATTACAGCACGGAAACAGGCCATTAGGCCCTTCTTGTCCGCACCGAACCAAACACCCCTTTCTAGTCCCACCTCCCTGCACAATGCCCATAACCCTCCATTTTCTTCTCATCCATATACCTGTCCAACCTTTTCTTAAATAATACAATTGACTCCGCCGCCACTATTTCTCCCGGAAGCTCATTCCACACGGCTACCACTCTCTGAGTAAAGAAGTTCCCCCTCATGTTACCTCTAAACCTCTGCCCCTTAATTCTTAACTCATGTCCTCTTGTTTTAATCTTTCCTCCTCTTAACGGAAATAGTCTATCCACATCCACTCTGTCTATCCCTTTCATAATCTTAAATACTTCTATCAAATCCCCTCTCAACCTTCTACGCTCCAAAGAATAAAGACCTAATCTGTCCAATCTCTCCCTATACTCTAGATGCTTAAACCCAGGTAACATTCTGGTAAACCTTCTCTGCACTCTCTCCACTCTGTTTATATCCTTCCTATAATTAGGCGACCAGAACTGCACACAGAACTCCAAATTAGGCCGCACCAACGTCTTATACAATCTCAACATCACCTCCCAACTCCTATATTCCATGCAATGATTGATAAAGGCCAGCATACTAAAAGCCTTCTTCACCATCCTATTCACGTGAGTTTCTACCTTCAGGGAACGATGTACCATTACTCCTAAATCTTTCTGCTCTTCTGTATTCCTCAATGCTCTCCCATTTACCACGTATGTCCTATTCTGATTCTTCTTACCAAAATGAAGCACCTCACACTTATCAGCATTAAATTCCATCTGCCATTTTTCAGCCCACTTTTCTAAGCAGCCCAAATTCTTGGTTACAAAAGCTGTTCCCCCCCCCCCCCCCCCCACTACTAGCCTAACAATGAATATCCTGGGTAACATGGCTTCAAATTACATATTTTGTTTCCAAATATATCCATGGCAAGACTTCAGCTTAGACGGAGATAACATTATGTCTAATGCTGGTTTTATGAAATGCTTAACAATACAGTTTGAAAGGGCCAGGAAAATGTCACCATGACTGAACTGCAGGGATCTTGACTCCTGATGCAATAAAAGCAGAGGAACAAAGACTAACTTCCACGCCATGGGCTTTTGGAATTTACTGTCATCCCTGGTGCCCTCGCATCTTCGTCACCTTTCTTTCAGTGCAGTGAATTCATGATGAGCAAAGAGAGCAAGAACTGGACGGGAGGATACCATTCTCCTAAAAGTCTTAAAACAAATTGCCCTGCAATGATTCACAGGAGTAATGATGAAAGGGTAAGATTGCATAAGGGTATATCATGCAACACCTTCATAGACGTGCTGGAGGTACTCGGCCACGTCACGCACCGTCCATCAGAAGTAGAAGGCATCAGTGCTTCAGGCCTGAGCTTGTCCTCAGGAGGATGTGAGGGGCGAAGGAGGTCTACAGAAAGGCAGAGTTGAGGTTACAGTTGGATCTGTTGTTGCTTTGTTAAGGGACAGAGCAATATCATCAGCTGAAGACCATCTAGTGCAGGAGCTCAGTAGATCAAGCTGTGCCTGTTGGTGCAAGGAATTGCCGACATGTCAGTTCAAAACCCTTTATCAAGGCTTATGCTCTCCTCCAGATCCCTGCATCTGCAGGCTTTTGTCTCTCCACTCTCAGCAGATGAATGGCTGACTCCTCCACATTTGGATATTCCGATGCCAATTATCACTGGCGTGAATCCTCATGAAGTTCAGCTGCACTTAACAATTTTCTTTTATAAGAACATTTTAAAAAATACTTCCTTTTCTCCAATGCCACAGCAAAGCAGGGCAGGTGGCGGAACAAATAAATCTACAGTCATTGGAAGAGTTGTGTACCAAGAGCCTCATGCACTGCCAGACTGAAGCCTCGTGCGAATTGGAGGGAAAAAGGTAAAGGTTCCATTACTGTCAAATCATTTTGCATTTAGAATGTAGCGTACATGAAATTCTTTAACTTTGGCTATCGTCAGGAAGACAGAGAGTCGCCACTTTGCCTGGCACCTCTCACAGAAATGAAGCACCAGCGATGAACAAACTCACGCACTCTGGTTTACAAGACCAGTGCTCTAGCCACTGAGGTATCAGAGCCTCTGATCGATAGGAAGTCGAGGAACAATACTTCATCTTCCATCTGGGCACCATCCAACTGGATGGCATGACATCAATTTCTCTGGTTTCTGGTAAACCCCACCCCTCTGTCTCCTTTCCTCTAGTGTGCTCACTCTCTCTTCCCTTTTCCCTCTGTCTCCTTTCACAGAGCCAAAATTAATTCTCACCTTCCCTCTTATCATATCCACTTAAACTCTTTTGTTGGTCTGGATTCCTCCCCCAGCCAGTTTTCCATCTTTATTCTGGCACCTTCCTGTCTTTTGCTTATGCCTTGAAGAAGGGCTCATCATCGGTGAGCATCGGTGAGCGACGTGGAGTATCCTGTATGCGAAGTTATGAAAACTGGAAGGATCCAAAAACATCACAAGTGTAAAATAAAAATCATCACCTGACTTGCCCATGTGGGCCTCTGATATTCTCTAGGCATCTGTTTTGGGGAAACTGCCAAAATGTTTGGCCTGGAAGTCAGCCTGAAGAAAACTGAGGTCCTCCATCAGCCAGCTCCCCACCATGACAACCAGCCCCCCCACATCTCCATCGGGCACACAAAACTCAAAACGGTCAACCAGTTTACCTATCTCAGCTGCACCATTTCATCGGATGCAAGGATCGACAACGAGATAGACAACAGACTCGCCAAGGCAAATAGCGCCTTTGGAAGACTACACAAAAGAGTCTGGAAAAACAACCAACTGAAAAACCTCACAAAGATTAGCGTATACAGAGCCGTTGTTATACCCACACTCCTGTTCGGCTCCGAATCATGGGTCCTCTACCGGCATCACCTACGGCTCCTAGAATGCTTCCACCAGCGTTGTCTCTGCTCCATCCTCAACATTCATTGGAGTGACTTCATCCCTAACATCGAAGTACTCGAGATGGCAGAGGCCGACAGCATCGAATCCACGCTGCTGAAGATCTAACTGCGCTGGGTAGGTCACGTTTCCAGAATGGAGCACCATCGCCTTCCCAAGATCGAGTTCTCCACTGGCCACTGTGACAGAGGTGCACCAAAGAAGAGGTACAAGGACTGCCTAAAGAAATCTCTTGGTGCCCGCCACATTGACCACCGCCATCGCCTCAAACCGTGCATCTTGGCGCCTCACAGTTCGGCGGGCAGCAACCTCCTTTGAAGGAGACCGCAGAGCCCACCTCACTGACAAAAGACAAAGGAGGAAAAACCCAACACCCAACCCCAACCCACCAATTTTCCCCTGCAACCATGTCTGCCTGTCCCGCATCGGACTTGTCAGCCACAAACGAGCCTGCAGCTGACGTGGACATTAGCCCTCCATAAATCTTTGTCCGTGAAGCCAAGCCAACGAAAAAAAGAAAGAAAAGTTTGATTACAATAACAGTAAAACATAATGAAATTTTTGTTCTGACTGGGAAGGTGCCAAACGGAGCTGGGTCCAAGTCTTCAGCATCGGCTGCAGCTGGAGTCAGCAAATTCCATTCTCAACATGTGGTGCAGTGGCATTGAAGATGTCTCCTCAGGGTCCTGGGCAGGGGCAGGGATGGTAGTTGGGGATCGGCAGCAGCAGTTGGGAGGTGTCAGGGACCGGCGGCAGAGGTTTTTTTTGGTACATATTAAACATTATTTCATGTGAGTTTTCCAACTATGGTGTCATATCATTGTTTGTTGTGTTGTTTAACCACTGATACAAGTATTTTGTTGACGCTACTGTGCTCTTTCTGATTTTTTTCAGTTTTGTTCCAAAAAATGAAAAAAAAACAAAACCAAACAACATCTGGTCCCATGCGTTTTGGATATAGGGTACTGTACCTGTATATTCTTACCTTCTACGGACTTCGCGAGACCAACTGAGTTTTGTGTTTCAATTCAAGGGTCGGTGGTCATTGTCTATTGCTTCCTAATGAAAAAAAGTTGCTTATTTTTATCATTGCGAGATGTATTACTTAGTTGATGTCAGCTAGCAAAAAGATTATAGTCTCTTTAATCACCTGTTGTAATTCTGTGGTCAAACAGGGTATGCAATTAAGAGAGATGCAATGAACTCAGAAAAATTAATCTTATTAAGGAACTGACCTGCAAGTGCTCTGTATGGGCTCCACCTGTGCTCTCTGCAGCACTTTTGTAATGTGCGACCCTGGGGAAGTTCCCATTGATCGCCACTTGACGATTTCAGATTTAGGATACCAGTTATTTATCAAAGCACTTAAAACCATAGGTTTTTCCCAAGTCAATGATAGGTGCAGCCTGATAGGTTATTGACTGCTCTGGGATTTGATGGCTAGGTTAGCATCATGCATGAAATCCACGTTTAAGAACTGGGTCACTAAGCTGCTATTCTGTTGAAAGCATTGTCTGAGATACTGCTTTAATAGTATGATGAGATACACTTTCAATATTTTAATCTTGTGGATGTGGCCGGCACAATTATCGCATTCAGTTTTTTTGCATGTATGTTTCACTGTTGGATGTGTGAGCAGGAAAAATTCACAATTCTGCAGATACTTCAAACCAATTAATGCTTTCAGGACAGACATTTTTCAGGTATATATTTTCGAGAGTGCCCGAAAGCCGTCACCTGTCTGAAGTCCTACTCATTCTGCCCACAGCTGCATGTCAAGCAGTTCCTGAAGGGCCTTGGCCACTGAAGGCTTCCTGATCGTGCCAAAGGCTTGGATTGCTAATGGATCAAAGAGGAGCCTGTGCGATTGCAAGGGCTGAAGGAGCACTGGAGGCGCATCCACGGACACTCGGTGTCTCTGAAGTGACTCTCATTTGCTTCTCTTGTTCTGTAAGGGACACTGGGCGACACTAATAGCGACTCTTTGTCTCCTTTACAACAGGGAGAAGGCGATTTCATGTAATATTATATACATGAGAATAAAGGAATCTTAAGTATTGCTTTCATAAACAAAACCGAATGAACTGATCCAGAAAAGTCAAGTTTAAATTGAATTTGTAGCAAAAATAAATGTTGATGATTTTTAACATTTTAACCACACTGTATTTACTTTGTGATGGAACATAGTGTCTACATCAGACATGATGCTCAATTTAAGCTAAATCTTGACACACAGCAAGCTGCAGATGCTGGAATCTGAAGCCAAACATAATCTGCTGGAGGAACTTAGCGAATCGACAAGTATCTGTGGGAGAAAAAGAAAGGTGGTTGTTTTGAGCCCAAACTTTTCATCAGGACCTGCATTTTTGAGGGTTTTATGCTCAGGGATACTGGTATCCCAATAACAGAGCCGGCACAATTATCGCATTCAGTTTTTTTGCATGTATGTTTCACTGTCCTCCACACATTTGTCGAAATTTCCCATGGTTCCTGATGTTATACCAAACCTACTCCAACTCCTGAGGAAGTAGAGTTGCTGACCTGCTTTCTTCACGATGCCATTAGTGTGTTGGGTCCAGGAAAGATCCTCCGAGATAGTGACTCCCAAGAACTTAAATTTGCTCACCCTCTCCATCTTTGATCCCCAGTGTTCACTGGATTGTATACCTCTGTCTTTTCCTTCCAGAAGTCAACAATCAGCTCCTTAGTTTTGGTGACATTGAGTCAAAGGTTGCTGCTGGTACACCATTCAGCCAAGTTTCAATTTCCCTTCTGTATGCTGACCCATCACCCTTCTTTGTACAACCCATTGCAGTGGCATGGTTGTCAAATTTGTAGATGGCGTTAGTATCGTATTGAGCCACTCAGTCGTAAGTGTAAAGTGAGTAGAGCAGGGGACTAAGAACGCAGCCCTGTGGTGCTCCAGTACCGATGGAGATTGTGGAGGAGATGTTCTTTCCAATCTTCACTGATTGCAGTCTGGAGGTGAGGAAATCCTGATCCAATTATTTAGTAGGGGTGCTGAGTCACAGGTCTTGGAGTTGTTGGAGTTTCGCCCTTGAATTTTTGAGGATTTTTGTATAGGGTAGATTTTTGTAGCTTGATGAAGGCTTCCAGCCCAAAATATCATTGATGTAAAGTAAGGTTTTTGACCTGCTGGGTTTTTTTCCAGCATTGTGTTTTTACTTCAATCACTGTGTCTGCAGACTCTCATATTTTACTCTTACCATGCAGAGAGGCAAGTGGTTTGGAATGGAAATGGCAGATTTAACCTTTATTGCTGGAGGACTGAGATTTAAACATGGAGAGGCAACGGGGCTGGGTGTTAATGAAGTCACAGCAGGAGGACTGCCTCCTTATTGAACAAAGGGGGTGCCAGCATTGCTGGGCACCTGGAAGTGCATCATGTGAACCAAAAAGGGGCAATGTTAGTTTATTTTAGGAATGAAAAATCTGATTTTTCTGTTTCAAAAGAGGACTTCTACCTGAAGCCAGGGGTCCTCTCGGATGCTTGACTGGAAGTAATACATTCGTGACAGCTCCTGGACAATGAAGTCTCAGGCCAAATACATGAAGATTGTCAAACCTTGCTGTTTTGGTACATGGTACCCAGAATACGCCTTCCATCCATCATCCTTCTGACTCTGCTCATCTCTCCCCAGATTGCCAGTAATGAGCCCTCGCGCCCATCCAAATTTCCAGATTGTCTTACTCTCGGTTGGGTTCAACAGGTAACCTCTTGCTCACAGAGCACTTTCCTAGCCATTCTGTCCCTGAGATATAGATGTAATCAGTGGCTTACAAGTGAACAGGAAGAAAAATGACTGGCTACAATGCCTGATTCAGCATTAGGAGCAAGCAAAGATTTGCATTACAAACTAAGAAAGAAGTTTAAAATCTCTGCTGCTTTTTAACAGGAAAGATTTTCAAATAAAATTGATTCAGGAAGATGGCAATAAATGAGCTAAAAACACTATGTTTTTAATGAGTCTTAAATAAATAATGTTGAAGTTTTAATCAGGTGTTAGTTAAAGAAGCCTCTAAGATAAAGAGCAGAATTGGCATTGTCTGTTATTCAATATTAGCTGAATGTGGGTTGATTTTGGAAGTTTTACCATCTCTGGTTTTGTTTCGTTACATTCTAAAGGATTATTTAGTTCCAAAATAATTTGAATATGGACTAGTGCCAATTTCAAGCAAAATTAGCATTGTTTGCCAAGTCTTTTAATAAAATAAAATTTAGATATACTGCATAGTAACAAGCCCTTCCAGACCATGTGAACTTTGCCACCCAATTACAGTGAAATCCTGATTTAACGCGATCATTGGGGTCCATAAAATAATCACCAAAAAAATGCAGGGTTGTGCTAAATCGGGGTTTTAGTGTGTACAGTATGTACATACTAACCATGGAGAGAGCCCTGGCACCAAAACAAAATGGCTGGAAGAACAGCAGGTCAAGTAGCAACTGTGGAGGAAAGGGATGGTCAAAGTTTCAGTATGGGACTTTGCAGGTCTTAGGGTTTCAACCTGAAATATGGAGCATCCATTTGCCTCCACAGATACTGCTTGATCTGCTGAGTTCTTCCAGCAGCACTTTTTTGGCCCAAGTTTCTCGTGTCTGCAGTTCTATTTCTCTCTCTGGCACTGTGGCACAGCTAGTAGAGTTGCTGCTCCATCATTGAGTGTTCAAATCCTGACCTCCGTTGATATCCCTATAGAGTTTGAATGTTCTCTCTGTGACCATTGGTGTTCCTGTTCCCTTCCACATCCCAAGGACATGAAGGTTGATAGTTTAATTAGCCACAGTAAATTGCCCCTGCCATGTCGTGAGTGATAGAATGTGGGGGAAGTTGATCGGTATGCAGAGAGAATAAAATAAGTGAGTGCTTGATGGTTAGTACAGACATTGTGGCTGAAGGGCTAGGTTCTATGCTGTTCTATGCTCATACTCCATGGAGTATGAGATCTAAATGATATTTGAAATACTGCTGTTACACAGAGGAAACATGTCAGAGGTCACTTCCCCTTTGTCAAACAAAATCAAACACCTGCCCACAGACTAAACCACCTTCTGATCGGTCATCTTCTGACCCGAAGCTGCACAACTTGATACCCCAGATTAAGCCTCTTTCTGATTGGTCACCCTTCTCACTTGAAGTCATGTGACTCTATGCCTGGGCCAGCCTCCACCCCAGGAGAATAAAAGCTGAGCACATGGTTAGTCATGCTCTTTGCTCTCCTCCTGCTTCCGAAGGATGCTATGCTCAGCTTTAGGCCACTGAATTCCTGCAGGGCAGCGCTGAAGCAATGACTGCAAGGTGCATATATACGGGGCAAGAGCTCAATTGTGTGTACCATCGTGGTTCCCTGCTTTAACTGTGTGCCATGCCTCTACATTGGGGTATAGCAGGTACTGTTTGTTCTAGCCCTCCATGGTTTAAATACTGCTAAGTCTTTGTAGTTTGGTGAACTTGCACACTAGTGAGATTGGTTCGTACATGGGTGTTCTGTTTCTGGTTTCTGGTTTGCTCCGGTTGTACATAAAATTCACATTTTGATACTAACATGTGTCCATGGGTGTAACTCCAATCTGTTACCTCATCCCTCCCCACCACAGCTGCTTGAGGCATTGTGTATCAACAGCGCTTTCTGCTTGAGTGAGAAACGCTGGAGGAACTCACCCAGTCTCGCAGTGTCCATAGGAGGTAAAGATTTATAACCGATGTTTGGGCCTGAGCCTTTCCTCAAGGTATGTGCAAAAAGCAGGCAGATACCCGACTTAAAAGGTTAGGAAGAAGGAAAGAAAGAGCAGAGGAAGGAGTGCAGACCAACAGATGAAAGGTGATAATTGGACAGTTTTGGTGGAGCCCTGTTGAAAGAGGAGGTGTCTTGCTTTGGTACGATAGTGGCCAATGGGCCATACGACAATAGCGGTACCCTTCTCTGCGGGTTTGATGGACAGGGTGGGGTTAGCCCTGAGTTTTGTCTGTAGGTATAATTTGTCAGAATAAAGAGGCTCACCAAACCTGAGTGCTTTATTTTTGGGGCTCAAAGTAGAATGTTCTCTCTCCTTGGACACTTCAAAATAAGTTACACTGGTGCAACCTGCTGAGTCCAGACTCTGCTGTCTTTCCCTTAAAGATGAGAACTTGCGTACCATTGGTTAGGAACTTGCAGCACGTGACTATCTACTCTGGGTGCTGCAGCCACACTGAAGGAGCCAGCACACCTGAACTCGTTCTCTTCTCTCTGCTCGCATTGGGAAGAAGACAGGGGAATGTGAAAGCACCAATGTGCTTAAAGACAGTTCTTACCTTGCAAACATCAGACTCCTGAATGAACCCCACATCGGTGTTATCATTGGTGCCCCTTGGTGTTAATTGATCTTTTGTTTCATTATAATCTTGATCTCTTTAATTGTTCTCTTTACACAGGTGTATGGATATTAGAGATAACCTGTCAGTCTGCCCATGGAAGAACCCTGCTTACTGTACCAGATGTTTTGTGACAATAAAATTTAATTTACATTGTTCAGTGTATCTGCTTCCATAGAGTAACTGACAGTAGGAATGGAACTGATCAAGTTCATTTTATTGAAAAATATTTTTATCGGTTTAATTTACAAATTTACCTCCAGGATGGGATAGAAGGACTGATGAATATGCTGACATTGGCACCCCAGCCCAACCTTGAGATGTCATCTGGCTACATACTGGATGTTTACTGTGATCGTGGACTTCAGGAGAACCGGAAAAAAATCCATCTTCCACTAAATCAGCAACTCTCTAGTGGAAAGAGTGGAGAGCATCGTGTTCCTTGGAGTCCACTAACTAGTTACCTATTGTGGACTCGCAACATCTCCTCACTTGTCAGGAAGGCACAACAGCAACTGCACTTCCTGAGAACACTGAAGAGGGCAAGGCTACTGGCCACCATCAGGGCAACCTTCTACAGGATTTCTATTGGCTGGCAGCTTCACAGTGTGGTACAGTTGCTGCAGAGAAATGGATCAGAGGTCGAACGCAGGACCATAAAAGTGGCTGAGAGGATCACTGGTGTCTCTTTCCCATTGGGAAAGGAATACAGGAGCATTACAGTCAGCGCCATCAGTCTGAGAAACAGCAGATCGACCAAAGGAACCGCTCACACTACCTATCTGAGACCCTCATATCTACTAAACAACATTTATTTATTTGTATATTTGAATACTTGTCCTGCATATGTATTGTTTGTCTCTGTGTGTGTTATATCTGGTTGTGTGTCGTGTGTGTTTTGCACCAAGGACCATTGTTTCGACGGGTGATACTTGTGCAGTGACAATAAACTTGACCTGATTTGATTTATCTGGGACTGGGTCTTGCCTTGCAACCTTAAATCAAAGTTGAAGGTTCCTTTTATTGTCATGTAATAATACATTTAAAATGTAACATAACTTTAGCCTGCCGTAAGGCAGACAAAGTGTCACCATTAGTAATCAGATTAATAAATCAGACTGTATCACAAACACCTGAAGGCTTCCTTCCTAGCATGGAACAAACCAATCAGCACGCTTTGCTGGTTCACCCATCCCATCATCAAAGATGCCATTATCTCAATAAAATTATTTATTAAAATTGCATTATTTTTCAGCAGTTGAATACACTAAAAAGCTGTGCTGGAAGGATTAGAGAATAATTGAAAAAAAAAGATGAATGGTGAGTCTGGAATTGGCACCTGAAAGGTAACTAGAGGTAGAATCATTCATCATATTTTACCAAGTATCCAAATCAAAAGCAACATTCAGGCCTGCCGCCTACGAATAAAATGCTGGGCAGATCCGAAGTTCAATTTTGCCTAGCGTTCACTGAATGGATAGAGTGGCCTCTCCTTGTGTTATAAGTTTCTTTGATTCTTTAAAGAGACTCATATTAACTAGACTCTGCATTTTACAACAGTGTCACAAAGAAACCACTTTAGTTTTTCATGTTCTGACCAATTTTATCTCCTGCTGAGAACTTGCATTTCACACATTTCTCTGCAGTGTGAAATGGGCTTCATTCAGACTCATTGACTTTAAGACTGTTTCAACATTCTGTATTCAAGTCCTTTTTTCACAGGAAACGGTTCAGGTTAACTAAAATCATTGAAATAATACCATTATTTTTCTGCAATCTTAAAACTATTCATAATAGTTAATAGACTAAAGAAATGGTCCATAAAATCTTCCAAGCCACTCCAAGGATTCACATTACACATGATGGCCAATGCTTCAGCAATTTATCTTGAAAATCATGCCGGCTTGGATTCTCTGAAGCTGCCACGTTCATATGACAATACTTGTGAAAGCTTCATTGCTTTTATTGGTGGAATGGTTAGCCTTTACAGCGTCACCGATCGGGACTGGACTGGGGTTCGAATCCCGTGCTGTCTGTGAGCAGTTTGTACGTTCTCCCTGCGTCGGTGGGTTCTCTCCTGTTTCCTCCCATTGTCAAAACGTACCGGGGTTGCAGGTTAATAGGGTGTAAATTGGACAGCACAAGACGCTGAAATGGCCTTTTACCATGTCTAAATTAATTAAATTTTGTTAAAAATTATTACTCATCATTTAAGCACATTGAAGAGCACGGGGTGACATCAAAGGACTTAGAGACTAAATGAGACTTCAGAATTTTTTTTCCAAACACACAAATCCACTCCCTACAAGGTTTGAAGAAAATGTTTGCAGGTGGAACACGCTCAGGGTTCTAAGGAAGAGCCCAGCGTCACTTTCATGGTTTATGAGATGCCATTGCTCTGTAATTCTCCAATATCTGTAAAGTCAAAATCAGAATCAGAATTTATTGTCATGAGCATGTCTCAAAATCTTGTTTTGAAGCAACATTGCGGTGCAAATATTGCTATAAATCACATTTCAAAATAAATAAATAGGGCAAGAAAATAGGAGAAAGTGAGGTCGTGTCTGTGGTTCATTGCCCATTGAGAAACCTGATGGCAGAGGGGAAGAAGCTGTCCTATTGCCTCTGGATGTCCTTGTTGCCTCAGGTCCCTGCACCTCCTTCCTGATGGTAGCAGTGTGAAGAGCCCATGGCCTGGGTGGTGGGGGACCTTGAGGTGAGAAGCTGCTTTCTTAAGACACTGCTCTTGTAGATGTCCTCGTCAGAGAGAAGACTGCTGCCCGTGATGTTGCTGGCTGAGTTAACTACCTTTTGGAGATTCTTTCCCTGTCCTGTGCATTGGGACCATACCAGACAGTGATGCAACCAGAGTACACCTATAGAAATTTTCAAGATTCTTTGGTGACATAGCAAATCTCCTCAAAGTCCTCACAAAGCATAGCTGCTGGCGAGCCTTCTTGTGTTGGTGCTGAGAATTCACCACCTTTTTTTTTCTGTCTTGTAGCATTTTTCATAGTTATTGTACCAGTTCAGATGGTATACACCTCTCAAATGGAGCTAGCAATTAACATGCTCAGCTCAATCGAAATTCAACATGCTGAACTGTAAAGTAGATTTGCTAACTAGTCACTAATTTTCTCCACTGCTGTTACTGCTCCGCCATCATTTTTTATTGGGCAGTCTATCTTCCCTGTCTCTGAAGCTTTCCTTCTTTGAATGCAATATCACATTGAAATGGTACAGTGCCGCACTGATTTTTATGGTGGATAACGAGAACCTAGCTATGGCGATATGATTATGCCTGAAATAAGCTGCTTATTGAAATTTTAAGTGGAAAATGTACCAAAGAAACAACGCATAGATGGTTGTATGTGATGTTACTTATGCACTCTGAACTTTGACATCTCTGGGTTATGCTTGGATCCATGTTTTTCCAGTATGAAATCCATGATTTCATTCCATTCAGTGAAGGTGACCTAGATTTCGATCTCATAAAAAGGCACATAACAAGTTTCTCGCACAATTAACTCACTAATCAAGGTTTGGGTGGCCTTTGTTCTAGATAGAGGTGATAGAGGTGATAAAGTTGAAACAGTATCCTGCAGTGTTCTAGGGGGGAGCTTGTTGGGCAATGTGGCTGCCATATTAATACATTTCAGGAGTATTTCATTTGGCTGAAATATGCCTGAGGACATTCTGAAAGGGATGTGTGAGGTCCTGTGTTGATGTAAGTCTGTCCTATTTACATTGGTCTCTTCTAAAATGGATACTTTCAACGATACTGGAATTATTTGATGCACCGAGACATAATTAAGATAGAAATTGAGGTAGAGTATCTTTTATACCATAAACAATTACTGTCAAAATTGATACAGTTCCAAGAGAAACGATGGCATGTACTGTTAACAATTTGAAAACAAAAGCTTACAGGAAGAGATGGGGATTACAGACATGAAATGATTTATTTAAACTCCAGAGCAAATGCATGCCATTGTATTTTTTAACACCAGTGCAGTCATCTCTCAAATAATATCTGTAAGTTCTGAGAGTTCAAAGCTTGAACATGCTTGCCAGTTCCCTACAAATGGGATGCATATATTTTTTTCATGTTTCCAGAAAGGAACATCATCTCCTGTGCATTGCAGAACCGAATGAATCAAAACAGGATTCAGAACAATGCAACACAAGAACAGATGAGGAACTACGTGTTCAGGTGCAACATGACATTTACAGCAAGCTTGGTTGTTTGAAGATGCGTAAAGGGATCAAAGAAAGGTGAGGGTTTTCCCTCGAAGGAGAGTGATCCTCAAGGTATATTAGAAGTGCGTTAGGTACATAGACAAGAGGATTACGTTAATTTTAGAACAATAACTCTGATCGGAGATACACCAAAATAGGGCCTAGTATAATAAGTAACAGTCAACAGCACATAAAATTCAAATAATTTGTGTCAATTCTGGCAAGTGGCTGTTATGTGTAATTGTTATTGACTTTTTTCTCTAATTATCAGGTTACACAGATTGAAGATCGAGCCATGACTGTCCTTGAGGTTGTCTGTTTCAGGCCAGGATAATTTCAAATCTACTCCAATTTATGATTTATTAAGCTTCAGACAATAGAGGGTAATGATGCAGTTAAAAGACACATCTTCAGCTCTACATTTGAAAGTCTGCTTTTCGAGGATTTTCTCTTTATTATTTCATTTCATTCTGTCCAGTACTTCCCCACAGTTCAGCAATGGTTCCAGTCATTTGCAGACTCCAAGCATCCAAGCATGTTTCAAGCTTATATTGAACCAATTTTTAACCCCTTGACTGCTGAACGGTATTTTCAAAATATTTGTGCATCTTTCTTCCGAGAGTGCAGGAAATATTTTCAAGGTGAATAATGTAATGTTTGAATATTAAACAGTCTGACACAGGAATTTGCAACAAACACCCAATAACCAGGAATAAATTACAATATACTGTTATTATTGGTTCCAGTTTAAAAATGCAGCAACAGCTACAAAATGGTAACCATGTTGGATTCATGAGATGGAGTGATAAAATGATGATAATTATTTCACGAAGAACAATGTGTGTAGCCATCTTCCAACGTAGCCATTCTCAACCTTTTCAGAATCAGATTCAGAATTTATTGTCGCAAAAATCTATTGTTTCGTGGCAGCATTAAAGTGAAAATATTGCTATAAATTACATTTTAAAAATAGTGCGTGAAAATAGGATGAAGAGAGGTAGTGTCTGTGGTTCATTGTCCATTCAGAAATCTGATATCAGAGGGGGAGAAGCTGTCCTTGTGCCTCTGGATGCTCGTCTTCAGGCTCCTGTACCCTTTTCCTGATAGTTATACTTTTGTTTTGGCTATGGACCTCCCTGAGGACTATGTTCAAAGTTTATGGGCCCCCTTCCTGTGAAGCAGTCAAGCTTTGGTTTCCTCCGTACTCCTACCGACTACATCAAGTATATTTATGTTACGTGAGGTGAAAAGAAAACAAGCCCTTTACTTAAATGTGCTGTGGCCTCCAGGAGGGCCCCGTTGAGAACGGCTGACCCAAGGTAATAGTATCAATAAATGAACAAATACAAAATAAAATTAATTATCGAACTTCGTTCAGATAATCCTGTGAACAGTCAATTGGATCTTGACGTGCAGGAAGCCTGTTTCCTCAAATGAGTGAGTTTACTTACACCAGGAAACTTGTCAGTAATAGCTTGTGTGTACTGGTGACACCAACCAATATCTTTCAAGGAAGCACTGAGTCAGTGCCCCACGTACTCACATACCCCCTTAAGTAATCCTCAGTATGGCATAGTATGAGAGTGGGAAAACAAATGCTGAGAACACTGAACTAATCAGATAACGCACAAAAATTGTCTCTTTTTTTAGATTAAAGACTTAAAATTGATTTGCATCTCTGATTATACCTAGTGCTGTGTATTTTTGTTTAAATATTATCATGTCAAAATAATATATAATTCTTGAAATAAAATGGAAAAAATATAGATTTTGATAGAAAACTGATACTGTGATTAATATAATGAACTTTCAAAAATATATTTGCGCTAATCAGAATGCGACGAGCTCTGAAAACATTCACCCAAACAATAAAAAAGAGATTCTGATAAAATATTATTGGTATATAAAGGTAAAAAAAAACCTATTCCCAGCAGTGCTCTTTCCTCTTTTTCTTCTTCATAGCTGAAACCAAAATAACAAGTCAGACTGATCGATAACTGCCCAACATATGCGCCAACAATACATGGAAAGATCACATTCCTAAATCAATGCTGTGGTTATGTGAGAAAAATCTACATCTCCATCATTCCACACCTCGCCTATTGCACGATAAAATGCAGAGTGCCATTAAAAACTTATGCAGCAAGAAGAATCTGCATTTTTCAGAAATACTATTTCCTGTTTCTTCTCCCCAGAAATATGATGAACAGCTCCTTCATGGCCATGAAGGCTATGATATTGATTGCTTCTCACAGACCAACACCTCTGCTTCAGAAATTATACCCACCAGCTAACACATAGTAAATACAATCCGCTATAATAAATTAATCAACAGCCCTGTTCTTGTGTTGCCTCATTACTCCAAAAAATTGAATATTTTCCACAAATTCGTACCATTTCTATCACCGTCCCTGACCAAGAAAATGAATTATTTCATTGGTAATATCCTGTTTCATAGTGCTTCAGTGTTTGAACTGATTGAGTCAGATTTTAACATGGGATTTCACTATAGATTGGAAGTTTAAGACTACATTTCCAATAGTGGATGCTGGCGTTAAGGTCATGACTGGTAAGGACAAATCCTTTTCAATGTCAGCTTCCAAGTGACAAAATCTATTCTTTTAAAAGCATTTACACCTCCATAGATCAAATACCTGTTTGAATTGGATTTATCTGTGTTGAAATGGACTTTATTTTTGTGACTTTAATGCCAGATGAGGCACCCACACAGAATTTCAATTACATATACATTACAGCTCTAAATTGATTAATTCTTTAAAGCTACACTAGTTCCGAATGGGCAGAGTTTCTATGAACTTTAATGAACATGACAATACTAAAATTTTTCTGACTGAATTGAAATGTTACAATATACGAAGACTTACTCAACCAAATTATTTTGTGGAAGTAAATGGAAATCAACCTGTGAAAGACCTCTGACAATTTTTATATGAATGTGTGATGGTGTTTGGTATTATGCTGCTGTGCTATTAATGGCAGTTCAATTGGTCACTGGGAAATGCCAACTGATTTAACATTAATAGGAGATTTTAACTATTCATTGGGACTCCCATACTGTAAAAGGGCTGGATGGCTTGGATTTTGCCAAATGTGTCCAGGAATGGTTTCTAAATCTATATATAGGGTAAGAAGATTTACTAGAATGTTGCCAAGTCTTGAAGAACTGAGTTAAAAGGAAAGGTTAAACAGGTTAGGACATTATTCCCTGGAGTGGAGAAGAATGAGGGGGAGCTCTGATAGTGTACAAAATTATGAGGGGTACACAGAGTAAATACGACAAGGCTTTTACTTCTGAGGTTAGGTGGGATAGAAACCAGAGAACATGGGTTAAGGGTGAAAGGGGAGAAGTTTAAGAGGAACATGAGGGAACATCTTCGCACAGAGAGTGGTGGGAGTGTGGAACGAGCTGCCAGTTGAAGTGGTGAATGCGGGCGCAATTCTAACATAAGAATAATTAGGAAGGCACATGAATGGAAGGGGTATAGAGAGCTATGGATTAGGTACAGGACAGTGGAACCAGGCAGAATGATAGTTCAGCTCAAAGTAGAAGGGTCAAAGGGCTATAGTGATCTATGAATCTATTATATGTGGTGGACGCAACAATCGACTAAAATTGCTGAAATTTTTGTTTCCAAGTTCAAAGAATAATGTTTCTTTTTCAAAGTATGTCTTTGGGATCAAATTCAAGATCTATGAAGTAATGTTGCAGCCATATAAGACCTCAGTTAGAGCACACTCAGAATAGTGGGTTTTGCTCTGGTCAGTTCACTACAGGAATAGTGTAGATGCTATATAGAGGATGCCGATGAGATTTATAAGATGCTGCCTGCTTTGGAGAGTGTCCCTTAAGAGGAGAGATTGAGTGAACTTGGAGGATGAGGGGTGACCTGATAGAGGTGTATAAGATAATGAGAGGCATTGATCGTGTGGATGGCCAGAGGCTTTTCCCCAGGACTGAAATGGCTAAATGACGGGGCATAGTCTTAAGGTGTTTGGGAGTAAGTACAGCGAGGATGGAAGAAGTACATTTTTCACACAGAGAGAGGTGGCTGCATGGAATGCGCTGCCAAGAATGGTGATGGAGGCCGGTACAATGGGATCTTTTACCAGATGATTAGATATGTATGTGGAACTGAGAAAAATGGAAGGTATTAGGTCAGCACAATCCTGTGTGCCGAAGGGCCTGTGCAGTGCTGTAGATTTATCTGTTCGATGTCCTGGAGCAATCAGATTCACAAATTCATCTACATTTTTTTAAACATTTTCCCTGGGTCTTGGAAATGATTGATGTGTACTTGTGAATGAAGGAACTGAGGCTCTATTAAAGCAAACGACAGAGGAGAAAATTGTTATTAAAAAAAAAACACAGGTGACCCCGTGCCCCATGTGCAGGTGAGACAGTGAGAAGGTGCTCACTTCTGCAGGTGATCCTGTGTTTAGGTGATTACATGTGCAGGTGATCACATATTCTGTGTGCCGGTGATCCGTGTGCAAATGATTCCATGTGCAGGAGATCATGTATCCAGTGTCCAGGTGATCATGGGTCCCGTGTGCAGGTGATCCTGCATTCTGTGTGCAGGTGATTATGTGCCCAGTGTGCAGTTTGTCCAGTGTGTGGGTGATCATGTGGGCAGGTGATCCCATGTGAGCAGGTGATCCTGTGAGAAAGAGAGCACATGTGCTAGTGATCCTGCGAGAAGGTAGTCATATGTGCAGGTGATTATGTGTCCTGTGTGCAGGTGATCCCATGTGTAGGTGATCCAGTGTGCAGATGAGGCCATGTGCAGGTGATCCTGTGTGCAGGTGATCTAGTGCACAGGTGATCCAGTGTGCAGGTGAGCCCATGTGCAGGTGATCCAGTGTGCAGGTGGTCCAATGTGCAGATGAGCCTGTGTGCAGGTGAGCCCATGATCAGGTGATCCTGTTTGCAGGTGAGTCCATGTGCAGATGAGCCTGTGTGCAGGTGAGCCCATGTGTAGATGAGCCCGTGTCCCGTGAGCAGGTTTGGTCTGAGTGCTAAAGCTCAAAGGAAGCCTAATAACTCATGCTGTTCCCTGTCTCATTCCTGATGCAGCATCTTCACCTGGAAAGTTGAGTAATACCTTTTGCCTCCACAGATGCTGATTGTCTCCCTGAGTGCTTGCATTCTACTTTTGAGCTGAGGTTGCTATTCAATTCTTGAAGAAAAGAAACATATGAAGTGATTGAATCTACACTGCAAATGAGGAGGAAGTTCCCAATAAAGCAAAGCAGAATTGGTGGTCTGCCGAGAGACTGGGAATCTGAATATTTTTATTTGGAAATTCCCAGAATGCAAGGGTTAACATACAAGGAGTGTTTGGCAGCTCTTGGGTTGTATTCATTGGAGTATAAGAGAATGAGAGAAGAACTCATAGAGGCATTTCGTATTTTGAAAGGTTTAGATAGGGTGGATGTGGGTAAGATATTTCCCTTGGTGGGTGAATCGAGGACAAGGGGTCATAGTCTGAAAATCAGAGGTTATCCATATAAAACACAGATTAGGAAGAACATCTTTAGCCAGAGGGTCGTGGATCTGTGGAACTCACTGCCACATACAGCAGTGGAAGCGAGATCACTGGGAGTATATAAACAAGAAATAGACAAGTATCTCATTAGTGAGGGCATCAAGGGATATGGGGAAGAGGCCAGAAATTGGAACTGGTGAAGAGTAGCTTAGTGTAGATTTACGGAACAGGCTCGATGGGCCGAGTGGCCTGGTTCTGTTCCTTTGACTTGTGATCTTCTGATTCAGGACTTCTTGTGCAAAGGAGCCATGACGCGACATAGTCCTGTGGGTTAAGCTTTAATATTTTCCTTAGTTTGATTTCAATACAACACATTTTACTTCTGAAATGCCCTGGCTGAGCATCAAGTTAACATGCATCCAAGAAGTAAGTCTCCGCTTTAAAAATTGAAGCAAAGGAAAGGTGTGAAATTACATTATTTGATTTGATTCACATTCCATTCTAAATGGTCAGTATTTCCTCACATAATGTGCTGCCTGTAAAATTAATCTGATTACCAGCTCGTGTATGAATATTACTTTGAATGGAGTTATTATTTTGCAAAACGTGCAGCAAATATCATGAAGGTAGCAATTGCTAGTTGCAAGGGTACTTGGGGCATTGCCGACCAACTCGCTGGTGGGTTTGTTAAACTATGATGTACAGGTGCAAAGGGATAAGACTGTCTGCTAGACAGTACAGCAGGCTGACAGCAGCAAAATGGAAAAAGTGCCGAATCAGAAAGTAGTCACCAATACTGAAATATAGGGGTTACATGTCTGGGTGTTACAGCAATACAGAGAGGTTGAGAGAGTTTTATTTTTAAACTTAGACATACTGCATGGTAACAGGCCCTTCTGGGCCACAAGCCCATGCTGCCCAATCACACCCAATTGACCTACAACTCCCTTATGATTTGAAAGGTGGAAGGAAACCGAAGCACCCGGAGGCAACCCATTTAGACACAAAGAGAAAGTACAAAATCCTTACAGACAACATCAGCTTCGAACCCCAGTCGCTGGCACTGTAACAGTGTTGTACTATCTGCTATGCTGTCCGTGCTACCCTCTACACTAACTGTTTCACCCTTCTGTGGAAGAGTGGACCAAAGTTGTGTTCGGTCCATGAACCATGACAATAAACTTATGGTCGATCATCTTGTGTGATAACACTGTTGTTATTTATCCAGACATTTACTGAAGACAGTCACGTTGCCAAGATTTCTCCAGAGCCGCTGAAAAACCAACCCCTGGACCTTCCGGACCAGCAAGGGACAAGACAGCGGTAGACCATTACCTGCAAGGAGGTGTTTTGAGGGGCACGGAATGCAGGCACTATTGCAGCCATGGTAGTGCAGTGATTTCATTTGATCCCAAAGATGGAGCAGGACTTCTACTTGTGTACACAAATGAGAAGCCTGCCTGACTCAGCTGGACTCCTCTTCTGACTGACAAACCTATTGTTGTGAGAATGAAAAACTTGGTGGCCACTTTCCAAGCTTTACTCGACTTAGTTGTACAGTTACAGTTAGAATTTAGAATTATTTAGAACAATTAAGAATAACTTTGTAATAGTAATTCTTCCCTGCTAAAATAATAAAACACTAGGAGTATCAAGCAACACTTCATGGGACTACTCCCATCCATATCGATCGGGAGGTTGTGGTACACAACTGGATCTCCTTAGCTATTGTTTCACCATCCTCCACACTGTAACATGTCATATCTTCCTCCTCCTCCAGTAGTGATTGGTACCACCAGATTTCTTTTACCTTGTTCCACAATAGGAGATGTGGGGATCGCCTAGGCTTCTGGACAAGGTGCCAAGTCACAAACTGACACAGTAGACTCCTGTCCATCTGGGTACCTGATGTTTGGATTACTGCCGAGGAGATCAACTTGATCTACAAGTGGTTTGTTGTTGTTACTCCACATCAACCTTCTTAGTTGTATGGGTCCAGGGGTCATTAGCCAGGAGGGCAGTGAATTTCCATGGAAGGAGCAGCGTTGGAAAAAAAAAACATTTGTAGTTGTTGCTGTACACAACAGCAATCTTTGGGCGTGTAGTACCTCAGGAACCACCGGTTCCCAATGCTTCTCGGACAGCTTAATGGCCAAATGGACTGCTTTCCATAGATATGGCATTGAACCTCTCTTTCTGTCCAATAGGGAATCCCCTTCTGGGAGAGATAATCTTTCAGATCCTAAGATATGAAGGTGGTGCCTCGATCAGAGAGTATGTAATTTGGCATTCCTCATAGGCTAAATAGCTGATCCAGGCATCTGATCGCTGTTGTAGTATGCGAATTGAGACTTGGAAAGGCAAAGGGGAAACACAAATATTCATCAACTACTGTAAGTAGATATGGGTTACGCAAAGCTGTAAGCAAGGGTACCTTGAAATCAATACTAAGCCGTTCCATAGGTTTTGTTTCTTTGATGAGTCCCTCCTAGTTGGTGGTAGAACTGAAGCTTTAGTTCAGCACAGACTGCATGAAGCACAAATCTTGACATCTTTTGTAGAAAAGAGGAGATTCTTTGCTCTAACAAAATGCAGCAGCCGAGCTATTCCTGGATGACAAAGTCTGTTGTGAATGTCAGTGAATGTGGACGTATTAAAGGCTGAACAAGTATACGCCCGACTAACTGCATCAGGGACCACATTCTCTTTCCCTGGACGATACTTTATTGTGTAACTAAATGCTGCAAGTTCCAGCCTCCAGACTTGAATCTTTGTGTTCTTTATCTTTGTACGCTTTTTAACCATCAAACATAAAGGCCATTGACCTCCGATCAGTAACCAAGCTAAAATGGCACCGTGCCAGGTAGTGGCTCCATTAACGCACAGCCTCAATGATGGCAGTCACTTCTCTCTCGACAATGTGGTAGTGCAATTCACTTCCTTGACATGAATGCAACGGGCCGTCCTCCTTGGTTAAGGACAGCAGAAACAGCCACATCAGATGCATCATACTCTACCTCAATCTACCGAATGCAGAGTGACTTCCTCCAACTCTCTCTTTAGTAAGTTAAAGGTGTTCAGGGCCTTTTCCTCCATTGGATACTTCTCTGAATTTACCATCAGTTGAATCTTGCTAGAATCCACGTGGCGTTATAAGCGAACATCCCGAGGGCCCTTTATAAGGATCACTAGTTTTAAGGTGGAGGAGGCTCTTGTAGTGGGCGAAGTCTCTCAGGATCTGGCTTAATGAGACCCTTCCACACACAGCATCCAAGGGTATTAATGGAATTCACAGACTCCACAGTCTTTGAATCATTTAGTGTTAGGTATCTCTGACTGATGGTCTTTAGGGATTTCTTTACATTTTGATCATGTCCCTCTTGTGTATGCCTAGCAATAATATTATCAAGGTAAGGGAAGGCACCGTGCAGTTTTTCTTCCATAACTAACTTAACCATAGCTTGCTGGAAGGTGGCTATCCCATTTGTGACTCCAAATGGAATCCTACAAAATTGGAATAAATGTCATATGCTCCTTATTTGACTCCTTCAGGGACATTTGGTGGTAGACACATTTCAGGTCAAAGGTAGAGTATTTTGTAAGTTGGTTCACCATTTTGTCCGTTCTTGTAAGGGGTAAACATCCAATTCCTGTATTGATTGATTGTCTGTGAATAATCCACACATATTCGCTTCTTGTATCGGTGGGTAGGATCCTTCACCACTACCTTGGGCTCGCCATGGTGATATGCATGTCTCAATTATGCCTTCTGAAAGTAATTGGAGAATTTCCTCTGCAATGAAGTCCTGATCATCTTTTCTATTGGTTTGCAGCTTGGTGATCAGTTTGGGAAAAGGGATGGCTCTTCTATTGTTGCTGCCGTCAGTGTACAGTAATGATCAGCACCATTCACCGTTAGCTCAGACAAGGGTCCTCCGCATTCATATTTCACACTCAGATGCTGACAGTGGAAGTCCTGGCCAAGTATTAAGACAGAACAATAGGCCCTTCAATACACCAAGTAGTGTATTGACTGGCTATTAAGACTAAGAGTTAGATCAACAAAACGTATCCCTGGGAACAGGTGTTTAAAGTTTTCTGAGCCAATAGTGTAATGACTTTACTGGATTGGTGAACCTTTAGTTTTAGTTCCCACGTGACTTTCTTGCTAACGTAACTATCAGTGGTGCCTGGATCCAACAGAGCACTTAACCTTTTACCACTCAGTCACAAAGGTTGCAACTTGAGCAAGGCCTTATGGCATATTAGTAAGTGTAGCCAGTACCTGAGAATTAGCCACTGTTGCCACTGAACTTGGTGAGGCCTTGGATTTGCACACCCGGCCATCATGTCCCTTCTTGGCAGATTTATTACAAGTATCCTCACCTGCTGGACATTTATCCCATGAATGGTAAGAGAAACCACAGAAGAAACATTCCTTTTTGTGTTGTAAGTGGTAGCCACAGCTGGTTTCTCAAGAGCAAATGGAAGGTTATCAGGCAGCCCTGATAAAGAATCCTTCTCACATACCTGCGATACCTGTGATGGTTCAAGCTTCACCACTGCAGCTGTATCGGCCGCCGGGGTAGCGTATGCATCATTATTTTGTTGAGCTACGTCTAACACAGTAGCTTGGTTTTAAGGAGATTGTAAGTCCAATGCTTTTTGTTTTCTAAGAGACGCTGGCGTATTGCAAGTGAGGAAATGCCAGCGATGAATGTGTCATGCATTGCCTCATTTCCACACTGGTCCACACGATGATCTTAAAAATTACAGTTTCTCTTTAACTTTTCCCACTCCCTGAAGAAATCATCAAATGATTTTCCTGGCTTCTGCTGCCTGGTAGCCAATAAATGTCTGGCAAAAACCTCACTGGGAGGTCTTCACATATAAACTGTCCAATTTAGATATAGCTGAGTCAAAATTTCACATCCTTCTATGTATTCCAAAATGTTGCAACTCATACAGCCTAATGGTGTTCTGTAGTTGTTCTCTCTCTTGTCCACATAGTTGTTGACTTAGTTCATGAAAATCATATACCAGTGTCGCCGCACCTTGGCAGCTGTCAGTGAGCTGGGGTTGATGTCTAAGTACATGGGCCTCCACGCCATCTCCATGCCTGTCAATTAAGTTGAGAAGATTGTTGTGAGAATGAAAAACTTTCCAAGCTTTACTCAACTTAATTGTACAGTTACAGTTTGAATTTAGAATTACAGTTAGAATTTAAAATGAATTAGAATAATTAAGAATAACTTTGCAAGATTACATATATTATCTAACTTCTGCAAAGGGATGGTGAAGAATAAGGATCTTCAGCTAGACCAGGGGTGGCCAAACTTGCTAATGTAAGAGCCACATATGATAAACTTCAGATGTTTGAGAACCGCAGGAATCACGTGATCACAAGCCACACCCAGTAAAACTACCATTGTGAGCAGCGGCTTGTACAATTCTTGTCTCATCCAATATATACCCGCGAGCCGCACATATAATGTGGATTGCGAGCCATGGTTTGGCCACCCCTGAGTTTGACATTTACACACCTCACTGGCTAGTTTCTCTTGGGTTTGAGTTTATAGGTACTTTTTATGATCCAAGACCAGCCTAAATAAACAAACACCATTAAGTAAGTGCCCATTTTCTAATAATCTACTTCATCGATTCAGCTCAGCCAACCCAAAGTCTCTACAGTTCACCAATAGTTTGAGATGGAATTTTCTTTCAACTCTTCAAAATACATGTATCAACAACATGAGAATTAAAAACTGATCTATCTGTTGATGCTGCAGATAACATGCAATTCTCTGCAAACTATGAACAAAGAAACCATAGAATTATAGATAACTGCAGGACAGCATACATACAAAAGTAAACACACTTCGTCCTGCTACTGTAAGGATGCCAGGTAATTTTCATGATGTTTGAGGTTTGGTTGGAGACCAGTTTCACATTCAGTCAGGTTCAGTAGAGTGTGGAATATTTCGGCTTTCAAAGATAACACCCAATTCTGACTTTGCATTATGTCCTTTCGGAAAGGAACTCGGGTGATCTGATCCTCAGAAACTGTCTGATAAGCTTCTGGAAAAGAAGGGAGCTTCCACAGTAAGTCTCTACTATCGTGACAATATTCCTTTCACATCTCGCTCTGGAGTAATGGTTTGAACAGCAGATTGCAGATTTCAGATTTATTGTCAGAGTACATACATGGCATCCCATACAACGCTGAGATTTCTTTTCCTGCAGGCATTACAGAATTACTTCTTATTGGTAATGGAAACAAAATGTACATAATATATATATGTAAACAGACTGACTGTGCAATACAGGGAGAATAATAAAAATAATCAATAATGTGCACAAGTAAGAGTCCTTAAATGAGTCCCTGATTGAGTTTGTTGTTGAAGAGTCTGATGGTGGAGGGGGAGCAGCTGTTCATGAACCTGATGGGGTGAGTCTTGTGGCACCGATACCTCTTTCCTGATGGTAGTAGCAAGAACAGAGCAATGTAGATCCTTGATATTTGCTGCTGTTCCTCTCTGATAACAGTGTTGCCTGTAGATGTTCTCGATGGTGGGGAGAGTTTTGCCTTTGATGTCCTGGGCTGTGTTTATTATCTTTTGGAAGACTTTATTTATGCTCAGGGGTATTGGTGTCCTCATACTAGACTGCGATGCAGCCGGTCAGCACTACACCATAACATCGACCCCAGGGATACATGATCCTGTTTTTTAAAAAATTTAGTCGTACAGCACAGTGGCAGGCCCTTTTGCCCCATGAGCCCGTACCACCTAATTACACCCAATTTACCTACAACCCCCAGTACATTTTGAATAGTAAGATGAAACCATAGCAGCTGGAAGAAACCCACACAGACATGGGGAGAATGTACCAACTCCTTATAGACAGTGTGGGATTCAAACCCTAGTTCCGATCGCTGGTGCTGTAATGGCGTTGCAGTATGCTAATCGTGCTGGCCCACTTTATGCCCACTACATTCAAGAACTAAATGATCTAATTAAAGAATTGAACCTTAAACATCTAATTTTAATCCAGTGCCTTATGAAGTTCACTTCTTTGACATATAATACCTTACTTCAATATCAAAGGACAATTTTTGGAACTTTAACCAAGGAGCTGGTTTCCTGATGGGAATGTTATCTTGGTGACACAGGTTTATTGCTTTGAATGTCAATGAGGTCTTTTGTTTCCCGGGGGAATGATTTTCCTGAGATAGGTTAAGGGTTGAAGTTTAATCAGGTAAATGACTCCCTGATGAAGCCGCTTTCTTTCACAGGGAGCTAAGAGCAGGAGAGTTGGACACACCTGGCTAATTCAGCAAGGCTTTTTGATAGTTCGTTAAATGATTGTATGCATTTCCAAGGCAGCACGTGGGATTAAAATATTGTACTTGGGACTGGGTGAAGAGTTGCAGTGAGTCAGGCTGCCAGTGAAATATTAAAGTTTTATCATTCATGAAATTATAATGTAAAATTAATGTGCATGTTGTAATTCTCACCTTTCCTCTTATCATATCCAATTAACATTTTTCGATGGTTGGTCTGGATTTCCCCCTTTCTCTCTCCTGTCTTCATTCAGACGTCTTCCTTTTATTTGCTTAGACCTCAAAGAAGGGCTCAGGCCCAAAACATCAGTAACGTTCAGTACCTTGACCGCCCATGGACGCTGAGAGACCGGCTAAGTTCCGCCAGCATTTCCATGTTGTAATTTTAACCGGAGCTTTAGGTCTACCATCAAATGAGTGTTTTGAACATCTGATCGATGTAAGTTAAAATCTACTGAAAGAAGAAGGGAAACATGGAGGTTTCATCCCATCCATGTCTCTCATATCCGGCCTTCTTTAACGTCTCTCCAATAGACAAGAACACACTGCCTTTTTGCATGTATTCCCAACAAACCAACTCTGCTACTAATTCCAGTGATTCCATTTCATCCTGCAGACATCTGACCACAGAGTAGGTATTTAAGTTGATAGGAAGGTTACAAATCGAGTCAGCTGCATGTTTTGGATGTTACCATGTTGCAGTAGTTGCACCCATCCAGGCAAGTTTGGGAATCTCCATCCTATTTTTGAGGGTAAAAGACAGTGATGATCCTGCTCCTGCAAAATGCCTGCAAGAGAGAGCTTCCAGAACAGTGTCTCCACTGTATCTCCCAGCACAGTGAAGGTCTGCAAACTTTTGGCTAGTCGATCATAGCAGCCAATAGCCTTCATTTTGGCTGAAAATGAATCGTTTATTGCCACTTGCACCTGTCAACGGTGAAGAGATTTGTTTTGCATTCCATCCAGGCAAGTCAACTGCCAGGTACAACAAGAAGTGCAATAATAAAACAAGTATGTGGTGTTAAAGGAAGTCACAGAGTGTAAGATGTGGTGTTGGAGTCAGTCACGGAGTGCAAGGTGTGGTGTTGGAGTCAGTTACGGAGAGCAGGGTGTGGTGTAACAAAAAAATCACAAGCCTCTTTTAAATTGCAGCACCTGGGTAGCCCTCCTGGGACCCAATGATTTAAGGGGGATCCTGCCGCTGCAATGACACATCACGTACTCACTGGAAGTACTCCTGGAAGTTCGGATGTTGGCTGCCCAGTGACGCACGCACACAAGCACTGACGTCACTGGAATAAGCGGGTGGGCTATTTTCATTTGCAAATCACCTGTGGACGCAACCTAGGTGAGTTTAACTGGGTTCCCTGACTACCTCTGAGGTAAGTCAGGGACCGGGTTGGTTTTCGACAGGGTTGACCGGGTCAGACCCTTTCTATCTGCAAGTTGCCCAGTTAACCCCTTTTTACACAACAGTTTGAAGCCACCTACAGAGTGCAAGGCGAGGTGTAACGGTGAGTCACAGAGTGCAGGGTGTAGAGTTGCAGAGTGTGGTAATACAGTGCAGGGTTGGAGTGAGTCAGGGTGCAGGGTGTAGTGTTGCAGTGCATCACAGCACACAGTGTAGTGTTACAGTGAGTCACAGAATGCAGGGTGTAGTGCTATAGTGAGACACGGAGTGCAGAGTATGGTGTTACAGTGAGCCACAGTGCTGGGTGAAGAGTTGCAGTGAGTCAGGGTGTGGTAATACAGCGCAGGGTTACAGTGAGTCAGAAGCAGGGTACGGTGATATAGAGAGTCACAGAGAGCAGGAGGCAGTGTTACGTAGCCCCTTTCAAATTGCAGCACCTGGGTAATCCTCCTGGGACCCAGTTGCAATTACTGGGGCAGCCACCTTTCCAAGAGCAGGGGGACTGACCCATTAAATCACAAACCCAGTGATTTAAGGGGGATCCTGCCCCCGCAATAATGCGTCACACACTCTCCGGAAGTACTGCTGGATGTTCAGATGTTGGCTGCCTGGTGATGCATGCACACAAGTGCTGATGTCACCGGAATAAGCGGGTCGGCCATTTTCCTGTTCAAATCGCCTGTGGACGCAATCTAGGTAAGTTTAACTGGGTTCCTTGACTACCTCCAAATTGCCCGGTTAACCCCATTTTACATGGCAGTTTGAAAGGGCTGAGTGAGTCACAGAGTGAAGGGGTAGTGTTGCAGTGAGTCTCAGTGTGCAGGATGTAGTTTTACATTTAGCCACAGAGCACGGGGGGATAGCATTACAAATACTATACTAAAGAACAGTTAAAAAGTACAGGGGGCATCTATTACCAGTTAGAGAATTATTCAAAAGTCTGATAGCAGCAGGAAAGCAGGGAACAAACTGACCATGAATCTGGAGGTCTGTGTTTTCATCCTCATGTATCTTCTGCTTGTTAGAAGAGTGTAATCGGGAGGGACGGCTCTTCTGATGCAGTGAGAAATATAGACAGAGTCAATGAAGGGGAGGTTGGTTTGTGTGTTGGCCTGAACTCTGTTCCTACTCTCTGAAGGATCTTACAGTCTTGAGCAGAGCAGTCCCTGTATTGTTTAACACCTTATTCAACCGCCAGATTATCCATGTCGTATCAGCTTTGCACCAAAGCACACATCTGTTCTTTTTGTCTCAAAAATCTCAGGAGTAAGATTTAAACCTTGAACATTCTGGTTCAGAGGTTAGAGGTAAATCTTTGAGCCATGTCAGACAAATTAGATGGCAAAGCAAAATGAAAAGAAACCTCCATGGATTTACTTTTTAATTTTTTTTAAATTTCGAGATACAGCCCGGTAACAGGCCCTTCCGGCTCATGAGCCCACGCCACCCAATTACACCCATATGACCAATTAATGTTGCTGTAGGGCACAACCAGTAGCCACCAAGACTAGGCAGAGGGAACCATAGGCTTTAACATACAGAAGAACCTTGCTGGCCCAGATCCAGGTATAGGAATGGTGGGAAGCGAGAGGTGGCTCGACCTTTATGGCCCAGGACCACAGGGGAGGAGACATAGGGTATGAGTCATCAGTGGGCGGGCCAGTAGTCAATCATAACTATATACAACGGAGGAAACATCACCACAGTTGCGTTACCCACTCTGCTAATCATGCCAATGGATTCCATTTACTCTTTACATCCAAAATTCCTACATTTCTCTCTTTAAAGCCTTTCTTCTTTTTATTGACAATTCATTGCAATTTTTGAACTGGTTTTCAGACTGGGTGTGGAGTTTGATGCTAATTGATGCTGTGTTTGAAGTTTGAATCTCAGCAGTTGCTTTCACAGGTTGAATCTTAGTTAATGTATTTTTCATTAGTGAAGCCTGTAAGGTTACTTGATAAATGCGACACAATCACAAATGGAAGGGTTGTATTGATTTTCAGCTATTGTTTTCAGTCAAGAAGGGAGGAAAAATGTGTTTTTAAAATAATAACTTATTTCAAGAACAAGCAACATGACAGTTGACATAATTTAACATTAAAGTAGCAGATGTGTACACGAGCAGAACTTTGTATCCTATCGCAGAAAAGGAAGCCATTCAGCACTTGCTGGCTGCTGGCACGGAATCCCATCAGTCACCTTCCTCGTTTAGCTGTAACCCACTTTCTTTCTTGTGCCGATCAACTACTATTTTGGCATCTCTGCCATTTCCCGACTCGAAGGGGTAGCCAATTAACTCAGCAGAATATACTTGGGATGAGGGAGGAAGCCAGAGCACCCAGAGGAAACCCACATGGTCCCAGGGAGAACATGCAAACTCTGTAGTGATTGAACCTGGGTCCTGGGAGCCATGCGCAGGAGCACTAACTGTTGCACCATCGAGATATCCATCCATGCACATATCTCGGCAGTCCGCAAAAGTTTAAAATTTTAGACGTACAGCATTTCGGCCCACGAGTCCAATTTACACCCCATTAACCTACACCCCTGGTACATCTTAGAATGGTGGAAGGAAACCAGAGCCCCTGGAGAAAACCCACACAGATACGGGGAGAACGTACAAACTCCTTACGGACAGTGCAGGATTCGAACCCCCGTCTGATCCTGATCGCTGGCGTTGTAAAGGTGTGGTGCTAACTGCTACACCAACCTGTGCCACCCATATTATCATTAGGAGACACAGGAGCGGCTGCAGACTCTGGAGGTTGAAGTAAAACACAATCTGCTGGAAGAACTCAGCGGGTCGAGCAGCATCATAGGGAGAAAAAGAACACTGGGCGATTTGGGCCAAAACCTTTTTATCGAAATTGGTGGGATGGCTTCACTCCCTTGGCACAGT
The DNA here is from genome assembly GCF_036971445.1 of Narcine bancroftii. NCBI lineage: Eukaryota > Metazoa > Chordata > Chondrichthyes > Torpediniformes > Narcinidae > Narcine > Narcine bancroftii. The sequence continues at coordinate 300,528,630 of NC_091471.1, read as the reverse complement.
ACCACCTGATTTTGAAATAAATCACCATTGCTTCACATTGGGATCACGATTCAGGAAATCCCTCCAGAGCAGTGCAGCAGGAGTGATTTCACCAGCAGGACTGCAACTATTCAAGGAGGCATCTTCTCCAGGACGAGTAGGGATGGACATCCAATGTGTCTGGAACAATGAAACATATTACAGTAAAAGTCCTAAAATCCAAACTGCTTGGGGATTGGGTCAATCCAGATTTGCAGATTTTCTGGATTCTCGGGCAGTACTTTTAAAATTCAAATTAAGGAGGAATAAAGAAGAGATGAACAGGTAAATTTTGATTGTTTATTCATCAGCAAATGAAGCAGGCTTCATTTATCAAAACGAGCAGTTTTAAAGGACAATAAAGTCAACACTTGACAAAAATGTAAATAATGTAAATTTTTAATGACAAAAAAGCACATCATTCTTGAAATTATGCTTAAAAAAGAACATTGTAAAAGAAATATCCAGTATACAAATGAACTTCTTGGTGACAAGATTACCTGTATTAAGCGTGGGTGCTTATTGGTGCTGAATATCGAAGGCACTTACGTTTGCATGCACAGACACACACAAAAGCCCACTAAATTAAAAAAGTTTGAGGGTTCAGCTTCTCAGGTTGTCTGGATTTCTGGCACCTGGATTTTTGGACTTACACCGTAAAAAGAAAGTCAATAGTTTGGTGGAAGTAACAACATTATTGAAGCAGTTGATAAGTCATTGGTCAAGAGTAGAGATCAGGTGCAGGAGAAAGGGATGTATATCTCTTATCCAAAGAGGTCGCATTGAGGAAAAGGAGGGCGATTTAATAACCTTTGCTACTCAAGACTCCAAGTTCCAAGAATAACAATACAGACAATGAAAAATCCCACCAAAACCATTTTTTTAAATTCACATCTAAAATAATGGAAAATTTACAATCAGTGTAATGCAGTTTTTCATTCGAATGAACAGAACTGTTCCTGATCCAGTCAGCTTTGCGGTTTAAAAACAGGGGTGTTGCAAGCATGGAGATAACGTGAGGGAGCTAAATCCTGCACTGAAAGCTGGCAGAGAGCAGATAGGCTCTTTGAGCCTCAGCTCTCAGCCCAGGCATCCTGCCATCAATAAATCAATAGATAATGTTCACTGTCTGAAATATAGTTGAAGAGTCTGTTGTCAAGTGGCTGTTTGATGGATGGACAGTGGTCAGTCGGACTGCAGATAGGCCAGAGGTGACTGTCACCTTGAAGTGTATTGTAGACTGCCCATTCAATCGATTACACATGGTACTCCAGCATCAATTAGACGGCAATAATCACCTCCCCATTTTGAAAAGGAAAAGGATCCACACAAAAATAGTTCATTGGCCATTTTTTTTTACACACAGGCATCCGATGATGTTCCATTATGCTTAATGCTAAACAGAAGTTAATTTCATTGTTTCTCCAAAAAGATGATGTTTTTCAAATAGTGGATAACAAGAATTAGGGACAGTCACCTTGCATTGGTTTGGCAATGACAGATAAAGTCATCAGCTTCTAAACAAATTAGAATACTTTATAGTTATTTGTGACACATTGTTGAAGTACATTCCACATTTGCTTTTCCTTTGAAACAGGTTCTATATAAGAACAAGGTAATTAAACAATGAGAACTTCAAAATGAAAGTAAAATGATCATGTTCAAGGGTCACTAAAGTGATGCAAAACTGAACAGATTAGAAGGATGGTTATTTATTAATTGAATTTTGAGATATTTATAATATCTACAATAGATGGCACTCCATTCACAAGTGCGTACATATGCATCAGCTGTTTGTGTTCTGGGTCATATTCAAATTCTTGTTTTTCACAAGAGTTGTTGTTTTACTCATCTCTCTCCAATCATTCCCGCTAAACCTCATCTTCACTGCTGTAATTACCTTGTCCCTGTTCTTCATTTCTGTTCTTCGCTCTCTCTTAATTTTATCTCCAACTTTTATTCAATCTCTTAGACTGGGTAATGAAGATATTGATTCTTGAACACTTTTGGATTTTGGGCTGTTGATCATGTACCATTTTTTACACGTAATTTATTTTTGTGATTTCCTGTCTACTTCAAGCATACATTACCCTGAAGTGCAGCATGCCATCGAAAATTCGCTTTCTGCATTTGCACTTGGACTTCTTCCCTGATTATCTTGCAGTCAATGACGAACATGGTGAAAGGTTTCACCAGGATATTGTGATCAAGGAAAAGCAACTGGAATCCATCATTGCTGGCTGACTATTGTTGGACACTGACGTGAGAGGGCATCAGATGCTGAATGCAAATGAAAATCAGCGGCAAAATACTTTTAGATCAGTTGAACTAACCCAATGTGCCAGCATCGTCATGCGATTAAACATGATAAATTCAACAAAAGTTAATTTAATGTTTCTTCATCTTCCTTGGTGACACAACAATCTGAAATTATCTTTGTGTTCAGCTTGAAGTTGTCTATTATAATCCCCAGTTTTTTTTACAGGAAGCAAACTTTTTGAAAAAAATGTGTTGTCCAGTATTATTTTCTCACTAATAGCATTGGAAAAACGTGTCACGGAAAAGAGCCACCAAAGGCTTCTATGACTGGACATTGTGAGGATGCATTGTCATCTGTGATTATTTGTCCTCATATACATGGTGCTTCTAAAGGAAGACCTTTCAACTACTCTCCACATTTTCCCTCTTTCACGTGTGCCCAGGTTCATCAAGCATTTTGTGGAGGTTGCTCCCATTCTGGTCTCCAGCACCTCGTCAGATGGCTTATTGCCCTCGTCAGAACCTCCTTTCTTCTTTCTAAAGTTGAGGATGTTACCATACAAAGAGACAGATAGGAAAGAATTGCTTGGTAAGAACATTTTTCTTTGTGTACAATTCTCTCTTTTGCAAACGCATCTTTTCTTGAGGTACTTCTGATAAGTAGAAATTTTACCTAGCCCACAGGTAAAAGAATCTCAGGGTTGTATTTGATGACATGTATGTACTCTGACAATAAACTTGAACTTTGAAAGGATATTTTCATGTTGGGAGTTCAGTGTGGAATTGGAAGCAAATTATAGATAGGTTCAAGCCATTGTTCATGCAGGAAGCATCTGGTAAAAATTATAACCTTGATTCCTGTGTAATATGGGACGTCAGTCCAGCCCCAAATCCTTCCTCACCCTCAACCATCACAGTTACATCTTGGGATCAAGGGAAGTGTGATCCAATTCATTGTGCAACTATATGACGACATTAGTGGAACAGAAATGAAAAATTGCAGGTGGACAACACAGGTGACTTTGCTACATTCTCTCCTTTCTGCCATCTCTTCTGGTTGGTCCGTTATTGCTGAACTCCCTCTGTGTGTTGCAAAAAAAAAGCTTACACATGTAATTTAGAGTGATTTTAGTGCACCAAATAATTTGTCTACATTTGACTGCAGTGTAACTTAATGAGATTTATGGGAAAAGAATAAAGTCATGGAGAGTTTGATATAATGGGATTGATGCTGTATATATGTTCTGCATGGACTCAGTAGCATAGTGGTTAGTGCAATGCTATTATAGCGTCAGAGACCTGGGTTTGACTCCAGCACTGTCTATAAGGAGTTTATCTCTGTGCCAGTCTGGGTTTTCCCAGGTGCTTTGGTTTCTTCTCACCCTTCAAAATGTAAGGGCTTGTAAGTTAATTTGGCTGTAACTGGACGGCACAGGTTTCAGTGGCTCGAGGTGTAAATAAAAAAAAAGAATGGACCTCCCTATGACTCATCTCATTAAAGAGGTAATGATATCATCACTTGAACGTACAAATGGTCACTTGGAACCAAATGTTGAGAACTGGTGGAGGCTAATCTATGTTCATTTGACACCACATTGTCCACAGGAAGTGGCACTTTCAGAACTATTTGGATGGATGCATGGCGAAGATAGGGTTAGAGGAATATGGGCTAAATGTGGGTGGAAGGGACGTGGCAGGCAGGGCCTGTTTCCACATTGCAGTACTCTAGGACACTTGGAAGAATGTGGAGGAACTCAGCGGGTCGAGCAGCATCAGCGGGAATAAAAGAGTGATTGACGTTTTGGGTCAGAATCCTTCATCAAGGCTCTTTTGAGTTCCTCCAGCAGATAATTGTTGCAATCAGCACAAACCCCTGCACGCATGGCTTGTCACATCAGAGAAAGAATATTGTCAGGACTCACAACCACTTAGAATAAATAGTGGAAATATTTGTGCCCCCCTAACGTTTACAACCTAAGTCAGAAAATAGAGTCCTCACAATGGGATAGAATATAAAATGAGATCAAGAATTGAAGAGAAGCATTTATCCCCACAGCCCAGTGGAACTTCAAATACTTTCTTTGGATGAGTTCAGATTTATTGTCAAAGTACAATCACATTCCACCTTGAGATTCTCTTTACTGTGTGGCAGGCAGAATGACCACTTATTGGTAGTGCAAAAAATTACTCAAGAAGATGCACATATAAACAAATAAAGAAGTGTAAGCAGACTGAGCAGGACATCGTCATCCCATTAGAAACACCTAGAGTAACATACCGTTGGCCACTCTAACATGGTCTCCAGCCTCTGAACATTCCCATTACTGTTTGAGTTCTTGGTCTGAGGTTACATATGTACCCAACATGGCATCATCTCTACACGCAGCGTCCAGTTTGGTGTGGATGCTCAGAATGATCAGAAAAATCCCCACTGACCTTTTCACATGCTGTTTCTCCAGCAGTTGAAGGTCACTGCCTGACAGGATGCAATGCCCAGGAAGTGTAATTAACATGAAACGAAGCGCTTGCAGTGTAAAGTGTCAAAATAAAAACCATTTATTTAAAAATTTTTTTTACATATGTGTGATATTAGCATTACGTGAGGAATCAATGTCGAATCAATAAGGCAAATAGTCATCCTAAATTTTAGCAGCAAAACTGATACCATAGATAGAGTGAGACTTGACGCATATTTTCCAGAGATGAACAAGCACATTAATCGTTTTTGACAGGTTGTTAATCTTTTGGTTGTAAGTTGCTTTGCAAATCTGTATATTGCATGGAATATTTGGTAACAGTTGGGTTTTTAAGACATTTTCATTGACTTTTCCCCCCTATAAACACCAACAATGGTGTTTATGACCCAAAATTTTGATGTCATTTTAAATTTAAATTTAGACACATGCCCTTGTGGCCCAAAAGCCTGTAATTGTACCCAATTGACCTACAATCCCCAAATATTTTGGAGGGCGGGAGGAAACTGGAGCACCCAGTGGAAAGCCTTGCAGACACGGAGAGAATGTACGAACCCCTCACAGACAGCGCCGGATTCAGTGCTGGTGCTGTGACAGTGTTTCGCTAACCGTGGCACCCATCAAAGCAAAAGGAAAATGCCCTGAGTTCAGAATATTCCCATCCTTCCGAGATTATGACCATCGCATTTACAAATGACAAAGCATGTCATATTGGATAGTTTGTATAATTCCAATTTCATTGATGAAATATTAAAATAAAACCTTTACACAGCATAAACACAGCACAAATGAAAAAGAAAGATTACTATTTTCTCTCCAATAATTTATGACAAACACACAATTTCTTCAAACATAATTCACATTTTATAATTAGTTATTGGTAGCCGAACAGGTAACTGAGGTAAACGTCACAATTTTTCCAAGCATATTTCTCCATACAAGCAATTGGTGCACAACAGATTATTGTTTTCGAACAAAGCCAGTTCTCTCACAGTTCTCTGGGCCTTGTCAAAGTGCATTTCCCAATTAGGAGCTAAAAATATTCCCCTCTTGTCGCCATGCAGTATTGATTTTGCCTGTAGCAGTGTCTATGAACACTGAAGTGGGGAGGGGGGGGAGGTGGAAGTTGGGGGGAGGGTGGGGTCAGGAGGCAGGGGAAAGGTGAAAGTACCCAAAGATCAGCAAGGCTTTTCTTTTCATAGAGCATTGAGTTGAAGCCCTGTGAGTCTGATTAGCCCAACTGACCACTGATAGGGAAAAGGAATCAATACCCAATCGACCAGCCTGGTAATGCAAATGCAGATTGGCTGTGGGTCAGAGTGCCTTAATTCTAGCTCGGGGTGAGCTAATCAGTGAGGAATCCAGGGATGCGATTATTTCTACTCAAACTGCTGGATCTGAAGATCATTTTCTGTACCAACAAATAATTCAGTAGCATCCTTCAAGAATCAGCATTGGTTTAATCATTTCTTTCTCTCCCACGATAGTGATGTCAGATTATACAGTTTTTGGTCTGCATTTCTTTTTTGGCATGTTGCTATCTAAATGGTTGAAATGATGGTGTGCCATTTGCTGTTGTTTCAACATCTTTTCCATTCAGCTGAAATTGGACAGTTTTATTTTGCTCAAATTCATATCGGTTGCAAATTAAAATGCACTGTCAAGATGGTGTCAATTATTGACGTTTGTATCCTGCATGGAGTAGCAGATCTCCTACTCCTATGTGGCTCTGCAGAACATTGATTCACCCTCAGTCTGTGTGAACTGCATTCAACCTGCTGGAAAGAATCAATGCCAGTTTCAATGCCAGTCTACCCTTCACATGAGGGCATTGTTTCAAAACTGACATATTAAATGCCAGCAGCTCTCTCTTTCTCTCTCTCTCTCTCTCTCTCTGTCTCTCTCTCTCTCTCTCTCTCTCCCCCACCCCTTCTCTGTCTCTCTGGTGCATTGTGTTAATTTCTATTTCTTTGTCCATGCGTGTTATGTACATGCATAACTCCAGCAGGCAAGAACCACATTGCATCTGGACAATATATGACAATAAACTCACCATTTATCAAGGTGTACATAAAACAAACTGAATGGAGGCTCTTTAAAAGATATTACAATAGAAGTCCAAAAATCTGATGCCAGAAATCCAGAACACCCAAAAATCCGGACTTTTCCAAAACTCTCAAACTTTTTAAATTTAGCGGGCTTTTGTGAGCACACGTGCATGCGTAGATGCCTCAGATGCACTACGGCATTTTAAATTTTTCTTTAAAACTGCTCATTTTGATAAATGAATAAACTAGCAAAATTTACCTCTTCTTTTCTTCACTGCTCCTTAAGTTTGAATTTTAATAGTACTGTCCGAGAATCCAGAAAATCTGAAATTCCGAACCAACCCAATCCCGAGCAGTCTGGATTTTTGGACTTCTACTGTATAAAGGTGTTGAATGTTTTTTTTCCAATTTCTTTGAGGAACTGAGTATAAAATAATATATTTTTTTAAATATGCTGAAAATTGACATGGTATCACAAGTATTTCATTTATCTTCTAATACGCTGTTTTTTTTTAATGTTTGTGAAATGAGTACAGTTTTTAGTTATAACCATTTTCTAGGGTACAACAAAGGAAAGCAAAATGAACCTAAGTTCTCCATAAAGGCAATTTTGTGTAATCTTACATTTCTATTTTATTACATGACAATAAATAGTACAGTACATGATCTGATCTGAATCTTCATTTTGATCCTTTCATTTTGTTTTCTGTGGGACCTGATCATCCTCAGGAACTCCCGCTGATGGTGAAAATTAACAAGTGGCCACACTGAGGCTCAAGTCTATGCCTAACTATCCTTTGAAATAGACCATCTGGCACCAGTATTTGAATAAAGATTACAAAAATTTTTTTCTGATTTGAATTCCAATTTTCAAACACTGTGGGGACTATTTTTGAATTTGTTTTATAATCTTTGATTTGTTATGAAGGTAGAACTGTTGACTCATGAGGTAATTTATCACCCTGATAAGAATTCTGTTTTTTTTTTGGCCAAACAGAAGTGGATTTAGTTTTCCTTTTTTAAAAAATAATGAAATAATACAATATTAATCTGTATAATCTGTTCGATTAAAATGTGCGGTACCTTGGATGAAATGATAAGATTTAAGTGTCATGTACTTTTTTGAATTTTAACATACACTTTCTGTATTTTTGGATGTGAAATTTCAATGTTAATAAAAATACTGAAAAAGAAAAAGAAAATCATAAATGAACATCATTGTTAAATCTGAGGAAAATATCTTCATATCATCAAATATCTGGGGACAAGAGTATGGCAATAGTTTCTATCAACAAAATAAAGCAAGGCTTGTAAAAATGGAAGAAAACCTCAAAATTTTTACCAATTATTTTATAAATTTAAATATTAAGAGTGAGTGAAAATTGTCTTAAAAATTAATCTAAGTTAGCTATCCACAGAACTTTTGATAGGATGCAAAAGTGATTCAAAGTGCTGATTGTAATAGTATCATCGGACTTGTTTTTTGGCACTGAAATATCTTTTGATTTATTTTACACCATCGGTTCAAGTGTTAAATACTTGACTATTTCCCTAATTTAATTTCTGCAATCTAACCCTATATTTATTGGTCAGCCCATGGAATTGCTTTGCACATTTTATTTTCTGAAACAAGCCTTACACAGTAAAATCCCCAGTATACGGAATTCAAGCAAATGGCAACCCAAGCAACCGGCAAAAGAAAAATTGGGAAAATAGATAGTAAAATGGAATTAAAAGAAATAAGAATAAATAAAACTTGAAATAAAAGTTAAATATTGTAAAAGTAATTGTGCTCCAAAGCAACACACAACTCCTTGGCAGCAAACGTTCAGCCAGTGGAACACCCTGGTCATGTCCATCCCACAGCAGCCGTTTGAATAAAGTTGTGTTTGAATAAGATGACGGCGCCCAGGATGAAGAGCTGGCTGATAACTGCTCACTGCTGGGGTAACTCTCACAAAGTGCTTCCCCATCCCTGTCTAATTAGAGTCTTTATCTTAAGTATCTTAGCAAGGCTTTGTTTGTAAACTTGGGAGAAGCGGTGGGGGGGGGAAATTAATTAGGATGGTGGCATGTTTAGCATAGCAGTTCATGCAAGGCTGTTACAACACCAGTGACCGGGGTTTGAATTTAAATTTTGTAAGGCTGATTCTTTCTTAAGAGACCTCCTCTTGTAGATATTCTTAATCGAGTGAGACTGATGCCCTTGATGGTGCTGGTCAAGTTCACAACTCTCAATAGCACCTTCCTGTCCTGTGCATTGGCAACCGGCATACCAACAGTAATGCAACCAGTCGGAATACTCTCCATGGTGCACACATAGACATTTCAGATTTATTGTCAGAGTATATACATGACATCACATACAACCCTGAGATTCTTTTTCCTGCGGGCAAGGCAGAATTATCAGTAATTGGTAGTGCAAAAAAAATTGTACATAATATACACATAAAACAAATAAAGAAATGTAAACCAATGACAAATGTAAACAAAAAGAGCAATACAGAGAAAATTTAAAAAAAAATCAATAAAGTGCTCAAGTAAGAGTCCTTAAATGAGTCTCTGATTGAGTTTGTCATTGAGGAGTCTGATGGTAGAGGGGTACCAGCTGTTCCTGAACCTGTTGGTGTGAGTTTTGTGGCACCTATGCCTCTTTCCTGATGGCAGCAGCGAGAACAGAGGGTGTGCTGGGTGGTGTGGATTCTTGATGATTGTTGCTACTCTCCGATGGCAGCGTTCCTTGTAGATGTCCTTAACATTGGGAAGGGTTTTGATGTCCTGGGCTGTGTCCATTATCTTTCGCAGGGCTTTATGCTTAGGGGTATTGGTTTCCTCATACCAGACCATGATGCAGCCAGTCAGCACACTTTTCACCACACATCTGTCGAAAAAAATCTGCCAGGGTTTCTGGTGTCATACCAAACCTCTGTAAACTCCTGCTTACTTCATACCATTAGTGTGTTGGGTGCAGGAAAGACCCTCTGAGATAATGATTCCCGAGAACTTAAATTTGCTCACTCTCTCCACCTCTGATCCCCCAATAATCACTGAATCATACTCCTCTATTTTTCCCTTCCTGGAGTCAACAATCAGCTGCTTAGTTTTGGTGACTTTGAGTGAAATGTTGTTGTGGGTACACCATTCAACCAAGTTTTCGATCTCCCTCCTGTATACTGACTCATCACCTTTCTTTATACAACCCAAAAATAGAGGGTTATAGGGTAGGGAGGGTTTAGTGTGTTTTTTTTAATATAACCCTGCCTATTGATCTAGGTTATAATATCAATTACATAACTGAAAAGCCCTTCTCTATTGTAGTATTGTATTGTATTTACATTACATTAAAATTAACTTTAACATATTAATTGCAGATCAAAACAAAGAATATTGCATTGGGTACTTTATCTGAAGTTCTAAAGTAGTGATGTTTTACAACCATGTTCACTTATTTGATTGTTCTTTATCTAACTCACTTGTTCCAAATAAGATGTTGCTGGTGGAAATTGTGAAAGTCAAGAAAATATCAAAGACCTCCTGACCCACTTGTGGTTCCATGGTGTGACAAGATATGTAGATTACATAAAATATCAATTAGTTACTGAACCAAAATAATACAATAGATAACTCAGCAAATAGAGCAGAATACTGTTGGTTGTCACTGTTGCAGTAGAGATAGTTTATCTAATATTCTCCACAGAGGAAAAGAGCAAACTTCCCCAGCGGACCAGTGAGGGGCTCAACGGCTGAAGGGCCCGACGAGGTAGTGACCATGGTAGCGAGCTAGCGAGGGGCTCAGCGGCTGAGCAGCCCACACAGGCTGCAGATGATGTGGTCCAGGGACCCGCATGGGTTGGGGGCTGCTGGAGACCAGGCATCAGAGCCGGGATTTGAAAGGCCTCAGGCACTGAAAGTTTCATGATTGTGTTGGAGATTTCCAAATCTGTTGCTTGGGTTGCCGATGGATCGAACAGGGACTACAGATAAACTGGAGGCAAATCTACAGATATTCAGTGTCTCTGAAGGGACTCTCTTTTGCTTCTCTTTCTCTCTTACTGTAAGGGGCACCGGGCAATACTAATGACCACTCTTTGTCTGTCTTACGGCAGGCAGGAGGCAATTTTGTGTAATATTACCTGATAATAAAGAAATCTTGAATCTTGAATATCTGCATTTTTAAGGCTGTATTCTCAAGGCAAAATCTATGGTGGACATCATTGCCATCATAGAGTTCTATTGTAAAATAATAAGCAATTTTTAAAAGGATTTTCTTTTAGTTCTCATTGGTAAGGGACCAAAATTTCAAGCCCTAACCATTCTTGATTGAATCAAGAAGAACCAGGGGATTTCAAAGGAATACTACAAAGAATGCAGAAAGGATTATGAACAAATTAGATTGACTGCTGGAGGGATAGAAATCTTCACAACAGCAAATAATTTTTAAGCTCCAATTAGCTAGAGAAGTAAACTTGCTTCATTTTAAACTCAAGAATACATTTGTCCTGGTTTTCTCAGGAGGACCCTACAATACAGATACACAGATGGGTCTGTTTGCCAAAATCGAAACATGTATTGAAGTCAGCAACTAATCTTTCTCTTGAAACAAGAGATGGCTGAATAAAAATATTGAATTTCCAGAACGTTTTGTTTTCTTGAGAGTTCATTGTGCTGTAGCTGAAGTGGAAGGTGGTCGGAAAATCCAGACCTGCCGCCATGGAAATTTGCACAGTTTTTTCCAAGGTTTGTGTGTATCTTCTACCAAATTGTCTGTGAACGATTGTGAGAATGTTTACACAAATTCCACTTGGGGGATTCCTTTGGAAGTATTATTTCATGGTTGTTTTCATTGATGGTTTGTGCAATGTTTCTTATTTATACAATGGAGGGTTCAGGCCCAAAATGTTTGTTATATTCCTTTGCTTCCTCTAGACCAGGCTTTCTCAAAGTGGGGGCCACAGGACTTATGCAAAAGCCTTGTTTTTGTTTCATCTACATAAAATAGAACAATACAGCACAGTACAGACCCTTTGGCCCTCAATGTTGTCCTGACCCACATATCCCTTCCTATTTAAAAAAAACACTAAACCCTCCCTACCCAATAACCCTCTATTTTTCTTTCCTTCTATTTTTCTGTGTCTCTTAAATGCCCCCAATGTTTTTCATGAAGTCAGGAGGAGAGAACTAACTGGCCTAGATATGACAAAGAGTCTTTGACACTGAGTGTGGAAACAATGCATTGAATCCTTAAATCAAGTGACTTTAGGAATAGCTACTCTTAAAAGCTACTTTGACAAGACCAGATACTCATGAAGCTACCACTGAAGCACAGAAAATTTCTGGGAATACTATTAATAACCGAGTCCCCCTCCAAGTGATAACTAATCCCAATTTAGACATACATTGGCGTTGCTGCATCAATGCTGGGCAACCCCTCTTTCTTGTTGAAGCGCGTTCACCTCATAGGTGAAGTTGGTTCAAGGAGAACAGACAATGATCGTGGATTTTGCAGCCACACTTATATTCCATGAATAGATGTTTAACAGTAACCACCTCCCAAAAATCCCCTGGAGTACAGGATGCAGCATTTGTGTTCGTTCACTGAATAACATAATTGAAATATGTTTATTTTCCTTGAATTTATCATGATCTACATAGAGTGGATGAATCAGGCCTCTAATTCACAGAGATATTAGGATAATGTTTTTGGGAATGATGGAAACACAATCTGCAGCATAACTACTTTAAATGTAAGTTTTATCCTCCATAATTTGGCAGAACATTTTACAATTTCACTCCTGCCAATTGTTTTCCATTGTGAAGAAAACTGAATGCCCCTACCTTAACAAATAATGATGAACTCCTCAAATCACATTTCGTTATGCAGAATATGATTTGATTTTTAAAAATTTAATCCAACGTACGTTCCCAAGCTTTCGTTGGAGATGCCAATACCGTCAGAAGAAAAAAAATTCCTGCTTGTTCAATTGAATGTTTTGGAGCACCACTGATTGCTTTGTTGCAGAGGTTCCAAAGAGCCAACAACCTGAGATAAGACATTCAGACATCAATGCATTTTGAAGTCAAGTCAGCGGAAGAGGTGAGGTGCTTGATGCAATATTGTACTAGGTAAATTGTGAATGTTTCAAGGGAAGGATGGGCATATGGTGAAAGTTTGTAGAAGAGCGTGGTGACAGTATGAGGCCAGATGAGTAGTCAACAATAAAGGGATACTTATCTCTCTGAATAATGTATCTCGTCCATTCATCATTTCCATTAATGGATAAAGGTTGTTATATAACTCAGATACTGATGGCTTTTAAACAAAAAAAACATATATTTAAATACGCTTTTGCACAGACGTCCATTATAAAAGATCATTTAGATTGCACGAATCGATTTTATGATGCTACTGTAAACCAGTGTAGTTCCTGAAATGTCACTGGTGTCCTTTTTAAATTTCTTAATTAAGCAGTTTTTTATTTACATTTGAACTAATTACACATTGAAAACCAACAATAAAACCTAAAATATTTGCTATTAGTGCGATGGTTCTTCTTGGGCCTAACACTCAGTGCAGGAAGTGCATTGTACCAGTAATTATGCTAACGGATTGGTCGCAGACTGCCTTGATCAGGCTTTTAGCTGGGTGTTAATGCAAGCAAGTCATTTCAATACAGATATAGATCTTGATTCCAGTCAATAGCTATCCAACTGATGCAATTGCACATGGTGAAGGAAGCCCTATTGATTGGCGCACTGCCATTGCAATTTCGCAGCTGTTGAGATGACAGTAGCACATCCACATTTTCCTGATTCCCAGCGATTGCTGCAAAGACACAATATGGCAACACTCAGACTAGTATCTCATTTTTGCCTTCTCATTTGTCCTCAGGATGGTATTGATCCCCTTTCTCAGCTCCCAGAGCCTTTGATGCATTACCCATGATGCCTCAGAACATGAAAACTCTGCTCTATGCGATAACATATCCAGAAACTTCAAATGGATATTGGTCCACTACTGCCTCGATATTAATCAGAATCAGAATCAGGTTTATTGTCATGAACCTGTGTCTCAAAATTTGTTGTTTCACAGCAGCAGTATTGTGCATTAGAGGTGCAAAATTGCTAAAAAATTATAATTCCATAAATACAAGATTTAAAAAATAATTAGTGCAAAAAGGGGATAAAGTGGTCCGTAGGTTCATTGCCCATTCAGGAATCTGATAGTGGAGGGGAAGAAGCTGATTTTGTATTGCTGGGTGTTCATCTTCAAGCTCCTGTATCTCCTTCCTGATGGAAGCAGAGAGAAAAGGGCATGGCCTGTGTGGTGAGCATCCTTGAGGATAGAGGCTGCTTTCTTGAGATACTTGCATCTTGTGGAGATGTCCTTAATGCAGTGAAGACCGATGCCCATGTTGGCACTGGCCAAGTTTTCCTGTCCTCCACACCAAACAGTGATGCAACCAATCAGAATGCTCTCCACAGTACACCTGGAGAAATCTGACAGACCAAATCTCCTCAAACTCCTCATGAAGCATAGCCACTGGTAAACCTTCTTCATGATGGCTTCATCATCCTATGCCTAACTTAGTTCTAAAGCTTTCTGTTATTCAGAATTATAGCTTAAAGATATGATTGCAAAAAACATCATTTGTATTGGTTTGGGAGAAAAGACGCTGTTCCAATAAAGGGTTTCCTTTCCGGTGAGTAAAATCTTAGCCTGACAGATAAATGATCAAATCTGAAGCCACACAGAAGACTGCAGAAGCTGGAATCTGAAGCCAAACACAATCCTCTGGAGGAACTCAAGCAGATCGAGCCACATCAGTTGGAGAGAAAGACTGGTTGATGTTTCTGGCAGAAACTTTTCATTAGCTTCTGAGAAGAGTTAGGGCAGGAGCAGTGTAAAGAGGGCAGGGTAGGACAGGTGAGGCAGGAGCCAGGAGTTCCTCACAGGCTTGGTGAAGCAGGTGGCGGTGAAGTGTGTTCCCGCTCTGCTTGGTTTGACGAATCCTGTGCAGGGCTACTGCCTTACTTTCCCATCCTGTCCTCTACATTGCTCTTTCGTTGCTCCTCAGTCCTTATCCATACTTAAAGCAGTGCAAATTATTCATCAGAAGTATTTTGATGTTAAAATTTGAAGCAGTTCATTTCAAGACAGTGTACAAAGCTTTTCAGTATTGAAGATCACCATTTTGGCAGTATTGGCTGTAGTGTTGTATAAATAGAGAGATACATGGTCGCTTGGTGTTCTGAAAGTTACAGTTTTAGTACATGGTTATCAGATTTCTTTTGCTTGCCACTTGTCCTTTACCAACATTGACCAGGAAATAATTGACGGTGTGTGCTCATACAGTTCTTTAATTTACATATATATGTGCATGTTAGTGGTAAGTGAATTGTGGTTGACTTCTGATGTACAATATGGTTCTGTGTGGAAGAAGGTGATTTGGCCTATTGAGTGATTCATCAGTGAATCTCAGTAGGAATGGTTATGTAAAGTAGATGTCCTGACACAAGGCCTTCTTCATAATTGTTCAATATCATGGTTTTGCGCCTATAAGTTTCTAAGTTAGTTATCCACAGAACTGCATGAAACACAAAAGTCTGCACTCAGAATGGCCACCATTTCATCTTCCCTGTCAGGGTGTGAGCATCCTTGCTCCTCTAAAATGTCCCTGAGTAATTTATAAATTTAGCAACCAGGGAGTTATATCAGATTGTGTCAAAATCCTACTGCAGCATTTCCACAAGATGACATTTCCATGTTTAAGCAAAAGCTCTCATATACCGAATGTTTAAGAACATTGCTCTTAAATATCCAATCCAAAGCTGCATGCAGAGTTTATTTCAGTTCGACATCTTTAGCACCAAAGACATTTCATGCAATCACAGTGACTTAAATGTCTACATCACAAGGGGTTTTTGATACATTTTTATACAGAGAGTGGAATATTCATTTCAAGAGGAAGAGAATATAAGAGCAGAGATGCGGTGTTGAGGCTTGATAAGGCACTGGTGAGATGTCACTTTGAATATTGTGAATAGTTTTGGGCTTTTCATTTAAGAAAGGATGGGCTGACGTTGGAGAAAGTTCAGAGGAGGTTCACAAGGATGATTCTGGGAATGGAAGGGATATCACATGAGAAGCGTTTAACAGCTTTTGGCTCTGATATAACTCCCTGATGTGACAGGTGTAAGGACAGAGAAGCATCATAAATTCATATGTTCTGACTTGTCTTAGTCTAGAAAAAAATACTAGATAAGGTTTTGCATACTCTATCAAAAATTTTCAGTATAGATTGAACACCAAACCCTTTGGTGGCCCTATTCAGTACAATGGGAGGGAATGATTCTTTATTTCTGGTCCAGAGTCGTGCTAATTCTTTTGCCTCTCTTTTTGACGAGGCGTGCGATTTTACTTAAATGGAAGGATGCTGCCCTGCCTACTCACGACCAGTGGTCGCGTGACCTCATGAACTGTTTGATCATGGAAAATATTTGTTATTCAATTAATAATTCTGATATAAGATTCTAGAAGTTATGGGGGTCATTTATGACTCACTTTCTTACTTCATAATTTTACTCCAATATATCAAATTCTCTGAATATTGCAGGGAATGGAGGGGATATGGATCGCATGCAGGTAGAAGGGATTTTATTTAATTTGGCATCATGTTCAGCACAGCCATTGTGGGCTGAAGGGCCTGTTCTGTGCTGTTCTGTTCCAATGATCTTTGTTCTATGTCATTTCAATCACAGTGCTTTATATGGGATCAGTCTTTATCTAAATCAGGAAAATAGGGTGCAGTTGTTGACGACTGTTCTTTCAAAAATAAAGAACTGCTCATTTGCAGAATAATAAAGACATGGTGAGAATCCATAAATTTTAGTACCTCCAGAGAAGTTGTTCTATTCCACCTTTTCAATAGAAATTAAACGTACATCCAATTTAGCCACAGATTATGTTAATTTGCTTGAAATTTATGTGCTTGTGGGCAATTAGGCCCTGTTACTATATTGTAACTCCAAAATCAAAAATTAAAATAAAGGTGTTTTGTTGTATCTGCAATCATTGAGCTCTCCTTCATACTACTATAAAGAAGTGTTTAGAAAAGGTCAGAAAGACTACTGTTTGAAATTTTTTTTTCAGTTAATGTTTGATGAACATCAATATGACTGGAGTCTCTCCTTAGTTAATGACTGAAAAATTGTTTCATTGCCATATCTTTGCCATAAAGATGATCTCGTCAGAGTTGATAGGAGAATGATAATGAGATACAATGTACAATGTACAAATGGACCAAAATTTTCACTTGCTGCAGCTGAACAAATGCTTCATAAAAAAAAAATCTACTATCTATCTTTCTCTTCCCTTTCCCCTCTGCCTCCTTTACCCGAGCTCTGCATTATCAGAGCCACTTCAACTCCCCCCCCCCCACCCCCAATCAATTCTGACCTTTCCTCTCTCCTGGCCTCCTCTCCACATCCAATTAACATCTTTTGTCGATTGGTCTGTACTCCTTCCCCTGCCCTTCCTTTTAATCCAGGTGCTGCCTGCTTTTTACTCATGCTTTGAAGGAGGGCTCAGGCCCGAAGTGTCGGTTCTATATCTTTACCTCCTATTAGTGTCGTGAGACCAGCCGGGTTCCTCCAGCATCTCTGTGTTTTTACTACAATCACACCGTATGTGGATTTTTGTGTTTTACCTTCTATCTTGGAAAGTAAAGGGGTGAAGTTTAAGGAGATAGTTTAAGGAGGTAATGTAAATGCACCATAGATGCTAATCATCAGTCCGTCTTTGTCCCTCATAATATGGTCATTATGTTAAATCCATGCTGTTGATTTTTAGGCAAATGTATGACTTATTTGTTCAACAATATTCTGATAGTGGACCAAATCTTGCTAAAATATGACCTTTCAAGTTAGTTCATCATTATTTCTTCAGCTTATTTTTTTTCTCTGGGCTAGAATTATGAGTTGACGAGAGTGTGGCAAGGACTAAAGTCTGTGTGTCTGTTGAGGCTTTGGGAGCGTAGGGGGTGAATCCATAGACACTCTGTGACGGGGGGGGGGGGGGGGGAACACACTCTTCTGCTTCCGTTTCTCTGACCGTAAGGGGCGATGAGAAATTTCTGCTGATGGCAAATCTTTTTTTGCCTTCCGGTGGACTAAAGGAAATTTCATGTAATATCACATTTTCTGGTTTATTACATGACAATAAAATAATCTTGAATCTTGAGAGGGTAGCAAGTGATAAGATGTTATGAGAGTTAAAATGAGATGATGGAATGGAGGAAGTGGATGAGTTAAACGAAGTCAGGTTCAGAGAGAGAAAGAAAGAAAGAAAATAAAGTTTGAATCAGACGAGAAAAAAAATAATTTCTTTTAAAATTAAAAAAAGTGATTTTTTTTAATAACATTAAAAATAACTTTTTTTAAACCTCAAACTATGCAGGCATGTGACGTTTAATAATTTAAATTGTCCCCTTTTGGGGCCAAAGAGATTGATTAGCAATGCACTAGTAATCATTATGTCATTAAAAAGGTACTTGTGCTATTAACTATGAGCTGTACCTTTCTGTCACAAATTTAGTAGGCAATTAACAAGTTCTTAAAAAAATAACAGACTCAGTGCCAAATAGCTTCTGTGCAAAGCGAATGGCATCATTTAAGTGGGAAATTTGACAGACTTGAATCCCACAAGTTTCCTCTTCATGCAATGACTTGTACAGAGCATAGGAAACAGGAGCAGGAGTTGACCATCTGGCCTGTCGAGCCTGACCCGCCATTCAATGAGATCATGGATGATCTGGCCGTGGACTCAGCTCCATTTGCTAGGTGAGGGAAACACTTGAGTAAGGCTCAGAAAGGGCAGGAGTCAGGTTGAAGACGCATCAGGTGGCTGACGACATTGGAGGGATGACAGATGCAGCTCACCTGCATACAAGAGCTGGGGTCCACGACACAGTGGTTTTTAAAATCCACCAACAAAGAAAAATGTGATGAGAAATCCGCTCCAAAAATGGCACTGGCCACATTTGCAACCGGGAAAATCCACCGAAAAGGCTTCTTGAGACTAAAGTCTAACTTGAGTGACCCCAGCCATATGTTTGAATATGAGAATCATCCGCAGCTGAAAGAACACATGACATATTAGGGGGTCTGTGTCCCTTCATTGTTGGAGGGACCACTGAAATCTCTGCACTGGAATTGATCAGAAATTGAACACTTGAGAGACCTTCTGCTCAAAGGCAGAGATTTAGCTTTCAGATCTGGAGACTGGAAGACTTACAGCTCAGCCAGGGCCAACCTAAGGAGGTGAATCTCTCAGACTAAACATACATACAAACAAAAGATTGAAGGGCATTTCAATTCCTCCGACCCCCCACGCTTGTGGCATGGCATACTGATCATTACAGACCACCTAGAACTGTGCCCTTTCCAGCTGTGCCTCCCTCTCTGAGGAACCTAACTATTTCTACACTCGTTTTGAAGGAGAGAACAAGGAGGTCACCTTCAAAGTGGATTTTCCACCTGATGAACTGCCTCTCTCACTTCCATCTCTGATGTTTGGGCCACCCTAAGTAAGGCAGCTGGTCCTGATGGTATACCTGACTGTGTGCTTAGAGTCTGTGCAGAACAGTTGGCCGGGGTCTTCACGGATATTTTCAGTCTGTCCCATTTGTAGAAGTCGTAAGGTGAATGACAGGACCAGGCCGCAGCACCAAATCTCCGATGCTTCCAGCAAATACACTGTCCGTTGCCTCCACCACGTCCTCCACCCAACCAGGTGGATGGAAGGAGCCTAGACCTGTGTAGTCAGTGTTGCCGCTTGCTACTTCAACTCAGTTATTTTCGATTGATATGGCGCTGGTGCTATCTTCGATTGATAAGGTGCTGGCACTTCACACGGTGCAGTAAGCAGCTGTTCCAGTTCCATTTACTCCGTTGACTAGGGGAAGAAGCCAATCCTTCTATCTTCAAGAGGTCATGGACATAACGAGGTCTGCATAATCTGCCAACTGATTGAGGGTGGACATTTGAAAGACACTCATTAAATGCTCTTGAACATGACAAGGTAAACGTCGAAGGAACTTCTGTTTCCAAAAATCACCTTTGACAGGATCAGTTCCAGCCAGCCTGCACCACCTCCTCAACATCTGTGACAGTTGCCTATCGCCTAGGCTGTCATCAGCTATTAATTGGGCAATACGAGTCTCCCTATCATTCAGATCCACTAAGACATCCTTCACTTCACAGGCAATCTGCTCCAGAAGACACTCCACAGATTCCCTATAACCCTTAATTCCCCAACTGTTTAAATATCTATTGACCTGTGTGAAAAATACATACAGTGGGGAAGCATCTAATGCTTCCTTTGGCAGAGAATTCTACAGATTCACTGCTCTCAGGTAATAAAAGGTGGCAACGCTGCTGGAAATCTACACCCTGAAACTTTAGGGATTATGTCTCCTCATTCTAGATAAGTAAAGATAGTTTAAGATAAATTTCAACTTGGGGCCCTCAAATAATCACAGTTATCACTTCTTCTGGGTTTCCCAAGTTTTAAAATATTTCTCGTCTCTTCTTCACTAGGTAGCTTGCAAATTTGTGAGAAATATTTATAAATTATTTTAAGCAGGAACTGAACTGTTCACCTTTTAGATGTCATGATTTAATTGAATTTAGGAATTTAAACATGAAGTTGAAACCATTATAATACCTTATTTTTAATCCATTATATTGCATTATTCCATGACTAATTTTCAACTTTGATACAAATTTAAATAATTTAAAATAAAGATGTTACAAAACAATTTGAAATTCTACTGCAGTAACATTTTACATACTGAATGCAAATCAACAGCAGAAAATTCAAATAACGTGTAATTTTCACAAAATCTCATTTAACATTACATCACTCATAGAGTTGGTAACATGGCTACAATCTCTCCAGGGAATCTTAAATATGCAAGAAGAATTTTAAGGCAGCTAATGGCACAAATTCGAGGAAATGATTAAAGGACTGTGGCCGGGAACTCTTATCAATAGGGATAGTGTTCCTGTGAGGTTGCCTCCCCATGGTATCTGCTCAAGTTTGTTATATATTCCCACCAAATACAAACCATTCTTGGACAGCTTCCCTGCATTGCTCAATGTTTGCAAATAGATAAATATTAATTAGTCTTTACATCAAAACAATAGTGTTTATGTTTTTCTCCCTCATACACACACACAAATACACAGATAAGCACATGTACACACACACCTAAACGCGTGCACAAACACGCACAGAAAGATACATATGCATAAATATGCACACATAAAACAAGCACACATAAATACACACATAAACACACACAGGATACACATGCATAAATGCATACATATGCTCACATAAAAAGTGCACACACACAAAAATGCATGCATAAACACACACAGGAAACACATGCACAAACATGCACACATAAAACAGGCACACCCATCCACCCACACACACACACACTCTCTCATTAATACTCTAATGTAAACCCAGTTGTACAAAATAGTGTCAAGAGTTTGAAAGTTAGAGAAAATATTGGAAGGATGATAATGATCAGGGAAACACTTCAGCATCTCCTCCGGTGAACTTTAAAATCAGAATGTCATGGTGCAATTCCAACCCCCCCCCCCCCCCCCCAACTATTTTATTGAAAGCTTGTGCACAGTGTCAGGGCAGGCAAGATGGAGAGAAGGGACAAGATGCAGGATGCCCTCCAAATCACACACCATCTTTACTCGGTACTATGCTTCTGTTCCTTCCTCACATAAATCCTGGAACTCCCTTCCTAACAACACAAAAGGTGAAGAGTTGTTCAATTTGATGACATCACCACCTTTGCAATGGTATTTGGGAATGGCCAAAGACTGATGCCCAGGACCCTTTGAATGAACTGCAGTCTCCTCATGGTCCAGTAGGCACTTTTGTCAGGTTACCACAGACCAACCCTGCTTCAGTGAAACTCCCCCTTAGAAAAGCAGGGGCTGAAGTGGTGACATCGATTTTCTGGACATGCAAGGACCAACTCCACATCACTTCCATGCACCCAACAATCCACTCCTGTCCTGCCTTCTCCTTCAACCGCATCAGCTTCATCACATTGAACAGAGGTCAAAGGAATTAAGTGATAAATAAATGGAGAAAGAGATGGAAATGGTTTGTGCTAGGGATGTGAAAGCCTGGAAGATGCAGAGAAGATTGACCAGGATGGTGGCTGGATTGAAAAATGTGTTATTGAAGAGAGGTTGAGTGAGCCAGAGCTTTTCTCTCTGGAGTGATGAAGGATGAGAGGTGATTAAATAGAGGTGTGCATGTTTGTGCATGTGTATCCTGTGTGTGTTTAGGAGAGGCATAGATAGGGTGGACATCCAATACCCTTTTTCCAAAGACTTCAGAGGCAAGTTATTCACACAGAGAATAATAGGTGCCTGGATTGCATTGCTTGAGGTGGTGATGTAGGGTGGTCCGATATGGACTCTTATGGGTGTGAGGGAGGGAAGTGTCAGGTTAATGTGGAGTAATTTTCCATGCATTAGAACATGATGGTTGAAGAACCTGAACTGTGCTGTTACATTCAATGCTCTATGTCCTCAAAGGCAGTGAAATGCTCAACAGGCCAGGCAGCATTCATGGAGGAAGAAACAGAGTGAATATTCATCAACATGAGAAAGGATCTTGACTGGAAAGTTAACTCGTTTCTCTTTCCGCGGATGCTGCCTGACCTGCTTAGTGTCTCGGGCATATTCTGCTTTTATTTCAGCTTTTCAGCATCTGCGGGAGAAACAACTCCCATTAATATGTAAATTAAAATAGCGTTGGATTTGGAGATCAAAACTTTGCGATTTACCCCTACTGCATTAGTAGACCACTCTCACATAACAACTTTCCAAATAACCCAGCTGCTAATGTGATGGACTATAAGGTTGGTGGCTTTAGCAGCGTGTAAGTCAATCATCAAGCTGCTAAGCACTGCATCCGTTTGACAAGCCCAGCTGATACCAAGTGCGGATTTTTTTCCAATACAATGCTAGTGATTTTTCACATCCTACTTGGAATCTGCAATCCTTGGAAACAATATTGTTTCTGATGGAGAGAAAGATCAATGGAATGTGTTCATTTCTCAGTGCAGGACAGCACATCTTTGACATATGTACATCGATCATTCACAGTTTCTCGCCTCTTGCCAGCTGAAGTCTCTTCAGCCTGAAATTCTCTGATTATTGAGGTATCAGAGCAAGAATAGGCTGGAAATAAACCCAGTTTCTATTGTACTAATCTGAATCTCTAGCCTTTTTCAAATTACAGTAATATCCCCGTTATAGAACCAGGACCTTTGGCTCTTTTAGTTGGTCCCGATCTATTATTCTGCTCAGCCTCACTGACCTACACCCAGTCCACAGACCTCCATACCCATCCCATCCATGCAGCTGTTCAAATTTTTCTTGAACATGAAAATTGAGCCTGCATTCATCACTTCAGCTGGCAGCTTGTACCACATTCCCATTACTCTCAGGGTGAAGAAGTTCCCCTTAAACTTTTCCCTTTCACCCTTAAGCCATGTCTGCTAGTTTGTATTTCACCTAACCTCAGGGGAAAAAACCTTCTTGCATTTAATCTATCTATACCTCTCATAATTTTGTGCACCTCTATCAAATCGCCCCTCATTCTTCTACGTTTCAAGGAATAAAGCCCTAACCTGTTTAATTTTTCCATGCAACTCAGTTCCTGAAGTCTTGGCAACACCCTAGTAAATCTTCCCTGAGCTCTTTTGTTATCCAGAATTCAAACAACCTGCAGCCTTAAGTAACTGGCAAAAAAAATTGCTGAAAATAAATAGGTAAAAAAATACGCATTTAAAATTGGCAACCACTACCACCACCACAGATGTCACTTTGCTAATCCAAGCAACACGCAATCTCATCAACTGGAAAATTCACTTATCTGCCATCTACCAATCTCCATAGATGTCGGATACAGGGCGTTTTACTGTACACATATTTTCTTTGTTTAAATATTCAGTTTCTGTATTGCAAGGACAGCGAGCATTTAATTACTCATCCCAAACTGACCTTGACTTATGCAGACAAATTAAAAATACACCACAAGGGAAAGGTTATTTAGGAGAATCTCACTGAAACATTTTGAATGTTGACATGTATGGTCAGAGTAGACGTAGAAAAGTTGTTTCCCATGGTGGGAGAGTCTGCTCTAGGACAACTTCAGGGTTGAAGTTGTCCTAGAGCTTGTCTCATCTTGTCCCTTCTCTGCTTAGACAGAGATGCGGAGGAATTTCTTCAGCCGAGGGTGGTAAATTTGTGGAATTTGTGGCACAGGCAGTTGGGTGGACTTAAGGCAGAGATTCACAGGTTCTTGATTAGCCAGGGCATGAGGATCAAAATCAGAATTTATTGACATGAACAAGTCCTGAAATTTGTTTTTTGGCAGTAGCTTCAGTGTGAAAACATTCATTCCTATTATAACCATCTTACATTACTATAAAAAAATGTAAAATTAATAGTGCATGGAAAGCAAGGCAGTGTCTACGGTTCATTGATTATTCAGGAATCTAATGGCAGAAGGGAAGAAGCTTGTGCCACTGAGCGTTCATCTTTAGGCTCCTGTACCTTTTTCCCGATGGTAGCAGAGTGAAGAGGGCATGGCCTGGGTGGTGGGGGTCTTTGAGGATAGAGGCTCATGCAGATGTCATTGATGGAGTGAAGTCTGGTGCTTGTGATCTCACAGGCCGAGTTAACAACCCTCTGGAGTTTATTCTTTCCCTGAGAGTTGGTGTCTCCAAACCAGGCAGTGATGCAACCAGCAGAATGCTCTCCACAGTGCAAACTTCTACACTGTAGAAGTTTACTGGCGTCTTTGGTGACATACCGAATCTCCTCAGACACCTCACCAAGTAGAGCCACTGGCAGGCCTTCTTTGTGATTGCATCAATGTGGAGACTTCAGGGCAGATCCTCAGAGATGTTGTCGTCCAGGATTTTGAAGTTCTTGACCCTCTCCACTACTGATCCCTCAATGAAGACTGGGTCATGTTCCCCTAACTTCCTCCTGAAGTCCACAATCATCTCCTTGGTTATGCTAACGCTGACCACAAGGTTGTGCTCAACAAGCTGATCTATCTCTCTCCTGTACACTTCCTCATTGGCATTTGTGATTCTGCTGACAACTGTGGTGTCATCGGCCAACTGGTAGATAGCATTGGAATTGTGCCTGGCCACACAGATATGGATGTATCATGAGTAGAGTAGTGGGCTAAACACGCATTCTTGGGGTGCGCTAGTGTTGATAAGAGGAGGAGACGTTCTTTCCAATTCGTACTGACTGTGGTTTTCCAATGAGAAAGTCAAGGATAAAGTTGCAGAGGGGAGTTACAGAGGCCCAGAGTTTGTAGCTTCTTGACTAGCACTGAGGGAATAATGGTATTGAAGGCTGAGCTGTAGTTGATGAAGAGCAGCCGCATCTATGAATTGCAGTTTTTGAGGTGATCAAGGGCTGAGAAGAGAGCCTGCAATATTGTATCTGTTGTGGAGCGATTGTGACAATAGGTGAATTGCAGTGCATCCAGATTTTTGCTTAGTTATGTATTAATTCTGGCCATGACCAGCCTCTTAAAGCATTTCATCAAGTAGAAGTTAGTGCTACTGGGTAGTAGTTGTTGAGGCAGCCCATGCTACTCTTCTTGGGTACTGGGATAATTGATGCTCTTTTGAAGCAGATGGGAACCTCTAACTGGAGCAATGAGAGGTTGGAAATGTCCGACAACACTCCAACTAGTTGGTTGGTGCAGATTTTAATACCCTGCCAGGTACACTGACTGGGCCTGATGCCTTGTGAGGGTTCATCCTCTTGAATGATATTCTGACATTGCCCTCAAAGATTTCACAGAGTCCTTAACCCTTACAGGGATTCTAGTAGGCACTGTTTGGTTCTTCTCCTCAAAGCAGACATAGAAGATGTTCAGCTCATTGAGTAGTGAAGCATCACAGCTATTTACAATGTTCACCTTTGGTTTGTAGGCTGCAATGGCCTGCATTCCCTGCCATAGCTGGTGTGTATCTGACTCTGCCTCTAGCTTCCTGCGGAATTGCCACATTGCTTCAAAGATGGACTTCTTGTAAAGATCCCAATCCCCACGCTTAAATGCCCTTGTTCTTGCCCTCAGCAGGTTGCAAATTTGCTGATTCATCCAGGGCTTCTGGTTGGGGAACACTCAGTATGTGTGCATGAGCACACATTCATCCACACACAACTTGATGAAGTTGGTGACACCTGTTACCTGCCTCACCATGAAGCAATGGGCATCTGGCCTCTGTGCTTAGAGTGTTCCCAAGCTTGAGACCAAAGTTCTAGATGCATAAGAAAGAGCTTTGGCACCTGATGGATGACCTTGCACTGCCTGTTCGCAGATGTTGGTGGTAAGGGTGCTCACATTTGCCAGCCAAGCCATAGAAACCAGGCACGCGAGTCGGTGACCAGACATATTTCTTTCTCTACCATCCCCTCTGACACTGGAGAACAGCTCCTACAGCACCGTGCTCCATCAGAAACACAGTGACCCTGTTTGGTCAGGGAGGAGGTGGTGAAGCATTGTCGTTGAATTTGATTATGTGCCTTGCCAACATAAAGAAGGCACTTGTGTTCATTGATTAGTATCATTTTTATTTTAACATATCTTTTTGTTCTTTTTTTCTTTTCCTTTTTGTAATAATTAGAAAATGCACATAGAGTTATTGATTGTCTTCATAGCGATTGTAGAGTAATGTGACTTCCGACGGGTGGAATGTTGTGTATGGAGGAAATGTGGCCTGCCTGTCTGTCTGGAATGTGTGTACTGCAGCTGGTCATATGTCCTCCCCAACTGAAACCTATTCAGAAATCACATCACCCATCAATCAAGGTTGGACTCTGGGAAATTGGCTAATTTAAATCACCTAGCTTCATTAATGGCTAGAAGCAGTGATTTAGTACTGTATATAACATCAACGCACAGCACATTCTTTCTCTCAGCCCTGGACATCGCTCCACATCAGGTTGCTACTGTGGACATCCCTGGAAGGGTCATGGTAAGGTGTGTACTACACTGAAGCTGAGCTGTAGTATTGCAATAGATCAATACTTGTGAAGATCCACACCCCCCATTGGTTCAGGGAACCAGGTGTATGTAAGAGTCCCTGTTTGTAGTGTGTGAGAGTGTCGAGTATACTTTCACTATTGTCAGAGTCCATTCTAGGTCTGAGGTGAATGTGTTTATTGTCGCCTAAGTGAAATAGTAATCAAGTACTGTTTAACACTCTCCCCTGTTTGTCTCTTGTGTGTTAATTAAAGTTACATGCGATTGTAACATTTGTGTCCAGATTCATCTCTCCGTGAACCCACCGAACTGGATACTCTTCACTTCATGACACTACCCAAAGACCATTTAGTTTTCCAAGTACCTTATCTCTG
The DNA here is from genome assembly GCF_036971445.1 of Narcine bancroftii. Taxonomy (NCBI): domain Eukaryota; kingdom Metazoa; phylum Chordata; class Chondrichthyes; order Torpediniformes; family Narcinidae; genus Narcine; species Narcine bancroftii. The sequence goes on along the minus strand of NC_091471.1, from coordinate 300,501,332 downwards.
GTGATCTTGACTACACTCACTTCTCTTCCATGAGAGTCCAGTATGCTACTAATGTCTTCTGCAGTGAAGTATGATCCAAAATGTTCATACATTTTCTCTCCATCTCCTTGTCTCCCAATACAATTTCTTCAGCATCCTTTTCTATTGGTCCCAAGTCTACTTTTGTCACTCTGTTACTCTATATATTTAAAAAAAAAGCTTTTAGCATCCTCTTTGATATTACTTGCTAACCTCCTTTCATAGTTCATCTTTTCCTTCCTACTCACCTGAGCTGTCTTCTCCAGGTTTTTAAAAGTTTCCCACTTATTTTTGCTTCCTTGTCTGCCCTCTCTTTTGCATTTATTTTGGCTTGAATTTGCCTCGTTAGCCACATCGTCTCATTTTTCCGTTCACAACTTTTTCTTTTTGGTATGTGCCTGTCCTGCACTTTCTTCCTATTGTGCACAAGCTCCAGCCATTGCTGATATGGCCGTCTTCCCCCTTCATGTTTTTACCCTCTCACGTGATTGTTATTTCTTATACTCCACTGAAAACCGACACATCGGACTCCAGCCTCTCCTTTTCAAACTTCAAGGTGAACATCTCTCTCTCTCTCTCTCCCTCCTGAGATCCCATACTGATCTGAATTGTCTGTTCATAGTATATAAAATCAACCTAGAAGAGTGGATAGAGTGCATCTAAGTTTTTTGATAACACTAAATTGAGTGTGTACAAAGAGATATAGATAGGTTAAGTGAATGGGGAAGGGTCTGGCAGATGGAGGACAAGGTTGGCAAATGTGAGGTTATCTACTTTGGAAGAAAAAAATGGAAGATCCAAATATTATTTAAATGGCAAGCAATTGCAGTATGCTGCTATGCAGAAGAACTTGGGAGTGCTTGTGCATGAATCGCAAAAGAATGGTTTGCAGGTGCAACAGGTTATCTAAAAGGCAAATGGAATGTTGTCCTTCGTTGCTAGAGGGATTGAATTTAAGAGCAGGGAGGTTACGCTGCAACTGTACAAAGTACTGGTGAGACTGCATCTGGAGTACTATGTGGAGTTCTGGACTCTTTAATTGAGGAAGGATGTTTTAGCCTTGGAGGCAGTGCAGAGGAGGTTCACCAGGTTGATTCCAGGGATGAAAGGATTGGCCTATGAAAAGAGATGGAGTTGTCTTGGACTGTACTTACTGGAATTTAGGGAAATGAAAGGAAATCTTATAAAAACATTAAATTATGAAAAGCATAGATAAGATTGAGGTAGGTAAGCTTGTAATGGATCTGTGTTAATAGTAATGTTTAGGTTATGGTTAAGCTATATTTTTGTCTTGAGTAATGTAGTGGGTTTTGAACAGGGTTACACACAAGTCACAGCAAGTTTGCAAAGACATCATTGTACTCAGAGCAAAGTCTCAAGGTGATGGAACAGAAGTGTTCTTAATTAAAACTCGTACCAGGTATGGTTCTTGAAAGAACTTGAGGCCCCTTGAACAAGAGAAATGAAACTCCGAGCCATTTGAGTGATAATATTAAGCTTAATGAAACAGGAATGAGGTTATTTTTTGGAGTCGCGATGTCTGCAAGCCAGAGTCAGGAGATCACATGGTTTACAAGAAAATAGGGTTGCCAACTGTTTAAAATTTCAATGACAATTACATTTCCGCATAGTGGGGCTTAAGTTTAGACTTAAAAAAAGTTTAGAGTAAAGTGAGAACTGTTATGTGGTGAATAGTTTAATAACAACTATTATTTTGAATTTACTGCTGTCTGGTGAATCTTCCATTGCTGTTCCTGTGTAGTGCTAACAGGGGTGGGGGGGGGGGGGGGGGTCAGTTAGTTTCTAACCACTTGTTTTCATTGATGGGGAGACCATAAAATATAGGACATAGCCTCAAGATTCAGGGTAGTAAATTTAGGAAACAGATAAGGAGGAATTGCTTTCCCTAGTGGGTAGAATTCACCTGCTCATTGAAGCAATGGATGTGACTTCAGTAAATATACTTAAAGCAAAGTTGGATAGATTTCTACATAGTAAGGAAATGAAGGGATATGGGGAAAAGGCAGATATATGGGATGAGCCTATTATCAGATCAGCCAAGAAGACAATGAATGACAGAGCAGGCTCAATGGACCATATAGCTGATGCCTGCACCTATTTCTTCTGTTCTTCTGGGGAAACAGTCAGGCAGTGGGGTTGAGTGGGAAAATGGATCAGCTCATGATTAAATGTCGGGGCAGACTCAATGAGCTGAATAGTCTATTTCTGCTCCTAGGTCGTGGTCCTAATGAAACTCTGGATCTGCTGCCCATGGTTACAGGACTGTAGCAAGCTCAAGTTTATTATCTTACTGTACATATACAACTGGACAAAACTGATTTATTCTCATACACACAATACATTTCTCACATAGCATATAATAATCAAATAGATGCATAACAATGTATATAAATATGCTGGGATAATTAATTCAATTCCATTAATAAGGAACCTAAGGTAACGAGATACCGTTTGTTGATCTCACAGCCTGTGGGAAGAAGCTATTTCCTAGCCTGCTGGGTCCTAATTTTGATGCTCCTGATAGGTAGTAGGTCACAGATCCTGTGTGATAGATGGATGCAAACAAGATTATAGTCCCCAAGATTAAGGAATAGCTTTGACACAGCAAACAGATGTTACCTCTTGGTGCAACGTTAGCAGATTTACTGTAGGTATCTAACTGCAGATTAATTGATTCCAGTGAGAGAAGTCTACCATAGTTAAAAGAAAATCAAAGAAACATGCTCGTGGACGTAAACATGCATAAAATCATTGTAGAGAAACCAAAACATGGCTTCCTTCAATCTTTGAATATTGATTTTGCTTGAACTGCAAAATACTTTACTCCTGGTAAAGAAAGAGAAAGACTTCTTCATTCATCTTGACCAAGGATGATTTGAATTGGAGGAACAAGCACATTACTTTTTATTTACTGTGATATATTCTCAGCAATATAGTTAGTATGTTGGAACTACAGGTCAATGGACATCTCTCAGATAAAGGGCAATAAATGCAGACTCAACTGTCACCAATTTGTCTGTTTCATGCTGAAACCTGCTAACTTTGTCAGTGACCAATATATCCAAAGGGAACAGATACAGGAGTATCAGAGCCAGCACCTCCAAGCTGAGGAATAGTTTATCTCCCCCATGGGCAGCGAGAATACTAAACAACCAAAAGAACTGCTCACAAATAACCAATAACCACCTGAAACTTTCATTTACACAAAGCAATATTTATTCATTTATTTTATAGATAAATTGCTTGTCCTGCATATGTATTATTTGTCAGTATGTGTGTTATGTCTGGTTGTATGTCTGCAAGTTTTTGCATCAAGGACTGGAGAACGCTGTTTCATCAGATTGTACTTGTACAATTACTGTAGATGTCAATAAACTTGACTTGAAAGAAAGAGGGGAGGCTGAATTTTGAAAGTTATGAACACAAAACCTTGACCTTTCTTTTTCTCCCACTGATGCTGGTCAACTCACAAAGTTCCCTCAGCAGATTGTGGTTTGCTTTGGAAAGAAAGAAGGGTTTGATTGGTAGTTCATGATCACGTCCCACTCCTGGGATCGTACTTTTGTGCAACAATAAGCACTCACAGGTTCTTTCTAAGAATCCAAACACTGAACTTCTCACACAAATTCTTTTGTTTCTTCCTCAGTTTGGGACAGTTGTTTGGCAGAAAGTTTAGAACAGCACACAAGGTGTGCTGGCCCTGAAGCAGTTTGGCAGCATCTGTCATGGGAAGATCAGATGTTTAATAATCAACATAAAACAGAGAACATTACAGCACCGTATGATGTTGTGCCAACCTATATAAACCTACTGTATATATTAGTGTAATTGTTGCTACCATGTAATAGTCAAACCCCTTTTTATCCCCCCCTCAAAATCAGGTGTTAATGTATGATGTGTAAAAGTTGACACCCCTAAATTTTGCCCAATTGCCTACCTATCTTAGCTCCTGATGCCCTGATCATGGATCCTCGCTGCTCACCCATTTGAGCTCCTGATGCCCCAAGTATTGACCCTCACCTCAGCCACCTGGCTCTCCGAGTTTCCGATGCTCCAAACACAGACTTACCATTTGGTTCTGCCCATTTGAGTTCCCAATAGCTTGAACTATGCAGGTATTTACCAAGGTCAAAAGTATGACTCAAAACTTGACCTCCCAAATTTTGAGCCAAAAAATTAGACAATTCCACAATTATATATGGTACTCAAAAACCAGACTTTTCCTACCTTGTTACCCTCTATGCCTAAAAGTCTTTTAAATGTCCCTATTGTACAAGCCTCCATCACCACCCCGGCAACACATTCCAGGCACCGATCACTCTAAAACTTACCCCTGATGTCTTCCCTAAAGTTTTCTCCCCTCACTTTGTACAGATGTCTTCTGGTATTTGATACTCTCACCCTGGTACAAAGGTGCTGGCTGTTCACCCTATCTAAGCCTCTCACAATTTTGTAGTCCTCTATTGTGAAGAGTTTAAAATGTAAAACATTTGAAAGTGAATGTAACAGATGTGGGAGGTAGATATTCAGGACCCAAAACACCCACTTTGAATCTGTAGGGGTAATTTACTGTATCTGGTGCTCCTGATACAGCCTCCTCGACACAGAAATATCATCGCACTTTAGTCTGGATAAGGTGTCCCAATCCAAAGGTTCCTTTTATTGTCACATAATGCACATAAAAATGTAATATACATGATGTACTTCAACTTTTGTCTGCTATAAGTCAGACAAAGAGTTGCCATGAGCATTGCTTGGTACCCCTAACAATAGGAGGAAGAGAAGCAAAAGAGAAACCCTTCAGAAGCACGGAGTATCCGAGGATTCACCTCTAGTGCTCCTGCAGCCGCACAGACTCTTGTTCAATCCAGCGGCAACTTGAGGTCCAGATCCAAGCCTCCGACATGAGGAAGCCTTCAGTGCCCAAGGCCTATCATGAACCCTTCTTGTTCTCAGCACCCTCCCAAATCCTGGTTCCCAGGAACCAGTGTCCAGCAGCCTCAGCCTGTGTGGGTCCTTCAGCCACAAACATTGACTGACCTTTTCTTCCACCACCTCATCTGCTGAGTTCCTTCAGTGGCTCATTGTTTGTTCTAATAAAACAGTGTTTGATGATCTTTACTTAGTAATAAATGATTGTTTGTGCTGATTTTTTTTTTGCAGGAAACCATTTTATAAAAAAAAAATTTGGCCTCAAAGTTTGCTTTTCTAGTTTCAACAGCAGAAATGGGAGGCATTGGGAAGGAACTCCAAAGATAGGTTCAGCATCAGATATTGATGTCTGATCTCTCCAGACCTACTTTCTGAACTGCTGCGTGTCTGCAGTTTTCTCTGGTTGGTTTGTACTACACGTGACAAATTGCCGACAAGTTCTCTAATGTATTGACCGACTCGAAGCAGTAACGCTGTGATAAGTAGCTACTTCCTCCTTTGACAATGAGCAAGAGCTTCATCATCAGTCCATGCAGAGTTCTCATTCAGTTTTCATCCTTATTTGGATTTATCTGTAAGCCGGGCATAAAATAGCCTTGCCCTGCCTATTACTGAGATCTTATTTTAATAATAATAATGAGTTGATTGTCAAACACATTGGTCAATGCACCAAAACGCTTAATGCCGCAGTTGAACAGACACCATAAAAATTCTACAATGGCATTTATTAACATTGGATTAAATAAAAAAGAAATGATAAACACAAAAGATAGACAGATAATAAATATGCACAGTTTCAACAGTGCAGGAAAGATTTTGTTCAACCTCTCCATATAAATGCCAATCCATGCAACTTCCCAGTGAATCTCCTTTGCACTTTTTCCAAAGCCTCCACATCCTTTGTACAAAGTGGCTACCAACACACATTGGTCTAAAAGTAGCCAAATCAAAGCTTTATACAGCTGCAAGAAGTCTTGTCTGACTTTTTGACTCAGTGTCCCAACCAATGAAGATAAGTATGCCGTATGCTCTATCCATTTGAGTGTTCACCTTCAAGGATCTAAGGACTTGCATCTCAAGATCCCTCTATATATATCAGTACACTGAAGGGTCCTGCCATTTACTCTATACTCATGCATTTGACCTCTCAAAATTCATCACCACATAACTCTCCTGTGATTAAACTCCATCGGCCATTTCTCTGCCCAAAAATGACAAAAATTTTCAAGGATTGTTGCTATTTTTCTATATTGTAAATAATCAATTCTGTTGATGAATTAAAAAGATCCAAACCCTGTTCCTTCTGTCTGAACCACAAATTCATTTCACTGCCAAACCAAGGAATTGGAGGTGCAACACCTAATATTCCATCTGGGCACTCTCCAATTGGATGGCATTAATGCCAACTTGTCCAGTATCTGCTAGATGACCCCCCCCCCATTCTCCCTCTCTTCCCTATCCCTCTATCTTCTTTCCTCCAGCTCTTCATTCCCTTCTGTCTCTCCATTCACAGTGTTGTGTCTGGGTTGTACCATCTGAAATCTTAATAAACACTAGAAAGGCTTGCAAGTTTACAGCACATTTCTTTACTCAGATCAAGCTACTGGGTCGCGTAATACAGACACATGTCTCACCACGCATCCACCACTCTCAAGTGTGATGTGGCTCTTACAATGTTTGTGTTCATGCTCTAGCAATAAAATAGTCCCAGGTTTCTTCAGTATATAACACACAGAGCCATACTGCCACGCCTTCCCTCCCATATCCTGCCGGTGGGTCTGTGCTGCTCCCCCTGCGCCTCTCCTCCTCACCATTTTATTCAGGCACCTGTTTACATTTTGCTCATATCTTGAAGGACTTAAGCACAAAATGTTGGTTATGTATCTATCTTTGCTAAATAAATTACATTGTTTGACTTGCTGAGTTTCTCCATAATTGTATATTTATTTAATTGACTGCAATTCTTACCTACCTTGATGAAAATGTAATAAAACAGCCAAAGATTTTACTGTAAGATTAAATGTACATGTCAAGACTCGGGCCCTTCTGACCCACAAGCTTAGGCCGCCCAATTGCGCCCCATTGTCCTACAAAACCAGTACATTTTGAAGGGTGGGAGGAAACTGGAGGAAACCCACGGAGACACGGGGAGAACATACAAACTCTTTACAGACAGCACCAAATCCGAACCCAGGTGATTGGTTCTGCAAAGGCGGTACGCTATTCGCAGGTTTGTCATATTTATGCTTTAAATATTACTTATCACAATGTCCAACAAATGGTGAAGAAAATTGTCAATCTGTTATATTTGCACTTTAACAACATTTCGAGAAGTTTCCAGACGAGCTTGTCTATATTATGCCCATGGTTCAATAATGTAATTCTCTCTGCATTTCTGCTAAATAAACTGATCATCACCTCAAGATAATTAGTCTTAAAATGATAAAAGCTCCATCTCTTTGAGGACAGGAAGACGAGATAACACCAAGTTACCACTCTGTAAGTGCACCCCCCCCCCCCCCCCCCACTAGTCCTCAAGATCTGTCAGTGACAGGTATTGAAAATGGCCTCACTGGCTGTCCCTCTGATACGGCTGCAGGTAGCTCGGTAGTGATGAATATCTCCTGCAGGGCAATAAAGGGATGAAACAGCAATAAAACAAATTGATTTGCTGAGAAACAATTTTGTAATTAACCATACACTTTACAATGCCACAGGATGTGATTCTGGATAACTTAAGCTATCGTAGAAGGGTAGAATCATGGCATAGTTAATAGACATTTCCAGCGGACTGCGAACTGAACGTTCGGGCACAGCCTCGAGCTCCTGATTGGGAAGTGCTGAATGCGAATGTATGATCCTATCGTTCAAACGCAACTCCTTGGGATAGCAGTTCTCCATGAGGATGGGGGAGAGAGAAATAATTGCTCAGTTCTGATGATGAATGATGCTGACAAATTCCAGTGTAGAAAATAACTGGAAATTAAATGAAATTTTTTAAAGTCAATCAATTAATTTAAGATAATGATCTGGATAGAAAATGTCTTGTTGTATCACAAGCTACTCTCTGGAGATTTGAGGATGTTGTGCCTTTTATTCACTCCAAATGGAATGAAGTGTATCCGGATAATGAATGCACCCACAAACACCCTAAAGACTCCTTCAAAAGTGCTTTAAAAGCCAGCACCTGACAATGATGGCAGAAGGACCCACTGCTTTAGGCACAAACTGACCTTGGGTTCTCATGTATGGAAGTGCATTCATAAGAGAAAGTGTGGAGAGTCTGTCACTCAATATCGGACTTCCATCCATTATGGGTTCCCCCTTTGTAATAACCTTTCAGTAGCTTGCCTCCCTGTGCTTCAAACAGAAAATAACAGCTCTCATTCTGGAAAGGACGACGGCTCACTATTTGGGAAAAAAAAATCAATTCTTGCTAAATTACTTAATTCCACGAAGCTGAGTCAGTGGAGACAACAGGGCATCTGTTGCCTTGGAAATGTACTGAGGTCTATCTCTGTGCTCATGCTTGGGGTGGTGTGTGTTTGTGTGCGTGTCTGGGTGGGGGCAGATGTGGATGTGTTTGAGTGTGTCTAGCTTGTGCAAGTGTTTATTTTCATGTGTGTGTGCTATGTCTGTGCATGTGTACGTGTGGGAGTGTGTGCATGCAATACACACACATATGTACTCACACATACAAGTGTGCTTATTCTGAGACAAGAATAGATTGTTCTTGGAAGCTCCAATAAGATTTATTTATTTCTGCACACTCAGAAAACTGGGAATAGATTACTGCAAATCTACAAACTACATCGAAAAGAGTTCAGACAACAGAGGTTTGAACTGTTGCCCTGATACTGTGCTGGATGCCCAGTTAGTGTTTGATTCGCTAGAATTAACTTGTCATGGTAGGACCGTAACTCAAGAATTTGCCTGACATGGGCTGTGACAACTGTGGTTCTGCTTCACTCGACTGACAACCAGATTTATATTCATTTCAGTAAAAGACATAAATGCCTAAAAGTTCACTCTGGTCATCAATGCGGAACATGAAGTACAATCACTGGGGTAGTTGTGACTGGCTGGTAAAATTCATTCCATTGAGTCCTTGATTGGTGTGGGTGTGTGTGTGGGTGTGTGTGTGTGTGTGTGTGTGTGTGTGTGTGTGTGTGTGTGTGTGTGTGTGTGTGTGTGTGTGTGTGTGTGTGTGTGTGTGTGTTAAACACCCCCACCTCACTTCTTCCCCAGTCACCTTCCCTCATCTCTGTTCCTCTCCATCTCCATTCCCACAGACACAATCAATTCTCACCTCTCCCCTTATCATATACCTTTTGTTGGTCTGGGCTCCTCCCCCAGTCAGCGCTGTCTCTATTCTGAGCTTTCCTGACTTTTGCTCATTCTGCTTATTCCTTGAAGGGCTCAGGCCTGAAACATCAGCAATATATCTTTGTCTCCTATGGAAGCTGAAAGACCAGCTGAGTTCCTCCAGCATTTTGATGTGTTTTTTTTTCCATAAGAATCAATAAGTCTGTGGGGTGTTCCTCATGTTTACATTGAGCTCATCAGAAAAGTCTAAAGGCTGGAGGTAGAAAGATTATGATGGAGATGTTGCTGAGTATTTCCATAATCTGTCACAGAGAAAGATTACCAAGTGGATAGTGGAAAAGATTTAAAGATTCAAAGATCTGGCCAAGGATTGTGCCACAATGCCAAATCTCCATCTCCGCCACTCAAAGTGGAGAATGGACACCGACAGCCTCGGGAAAGTGTTAGGAGCAGGCAGAAACCAATGTAACTGCGGAAAGGAGTGTTCCACCTCGCAAGCTCCCTGCCCCATCCGCTGCGGAGCCCACTGGTATCACTTGGCCTGGGCTGCTCATATGCAAACCAGAGAAGTGCATTGAAAGCAAATTACCTTTCATCCCCAAGTGGCTGGCGAAGGAGAAGTGGGGAAGAATAAGTCTCTCTGGTGACCCATGGGTGATTGTGCTGATGGAACCAATCAGGCTACAGACCCCACTACAGGGATAAAACCAAAGGATGCCTCAGTAGAAGTAGTGACCAGGTCAAAACTTAAAAGTAATGTAATAACAGGCTGCAGGAGTGACATGGGAAATGGAAGACTGTGGTTGGAAATTTGAAATTCCATGTGGCATATTCAAGATACCCATGATTATTTTGTTGCTAGGAGCATGAATACTGTAATGGCCATATCACACTCATGAGTGGTGCATGTGCACAGACATATTAATGTATTGTTACACACGGCAGTAAATATGGCGTAATTACAATGAGAAAGTTAGCTGTAAATTGTGTCTCCCAAGGGCTTTATTTTGTGCTGTAGGAGCTCACAGGAGTACTGCTCCAGCCCCTCAGGGGGCAGCTCCAGGCAGCTCCAGGCACCTCCTTGTTGCTGTTTTTGGTGAGCTCCTACATCTAAAATATTATCACTGCACCACTGGTCCTCCCACTTACAAAAGCGACACGCCATGGTGGCAGCGGTAGCCGATGTTGAAAATCGTGCTGTACAGGTGATTTTGCATCCCTACAAACACTAAAAATCCACTCAATAAAAAAATCATCACCTAATTGCCAGTGCTGAAAGAAATGGCAGCAGTGTTACACCCAGGAATGGACTCGGAAGCCGATGATGTCATAGAAATTTCGGCAGAGGTGCAACCTGCCCTTCAAAAGCTTCCTCAAAGGGGCCGCACAAGGGGAGAAGGTTAGTTATATTCTCCTGCAGATGGGAGAAATGAGGACTAGACCTATTCAACAACTGGGAGCTTCCCGAGATGGAAGAGAATGATCTGGAGAAAATTTGAGAAATTCTCCTCTCACCTGAAACCTGGATCTATCCACAAAATCAAATGATATGACTTCCTGAGCCTAAAGCAAGAGCCCAATGACGCAGTGGATAATTTCCTCACTAGGCCGAAGAATGTTGCCACAAAATGCAAATTGAAGAAGGCCTAGTCGACCAACTGATCTGGGGAAGTGCCCAACCCGACATACAAAAGGCTCTCAGAGGGAAGGATAACTTCAAGCAGATACAGCTGTGGCCTTTGAGGCCACCCAGGATGCAAATGTAGTCCCTCTCCATACAGGTCAACACCCAACAAAGAGATGGAAGGGTCAATGCTATAAAGCACACCAAGAAAGTCACAAACCCCTAAGACCCATAGGAGCTGTGGCAGACAACACCCCCTCGATGATCGCAAGAAATGCCCTGCATATGGTTCTAAATGAAGGACCTGTGGGAAGGCCAATCGCTGGGAAAAGATGTGCAGATCTGAAACGAAGGAAACAAGAATGCCAGTGAAGAAAGGATACAAGCAGAAAATACGTTATGTAGGTGGAAATCACAACAGGGACTCCGACACACTGACGCTAGACGTAGAAACAACACATTTTCACGAGATGTCAAAGAGTGAAAATGGAGGGAGAAGCGAGTTGTAACATTAGGATCCAAGTAAAGAGAATAATGAGAAACAGGCCTACGACATTCAGACTGAAAGTAAAGCTGGACAATGGATCACAAAGCAACATCCTTCCACTCAGACTCCACCGTCAGAGGTTCCCTGAAACCATAATGAATGGATGCCCGAAGGAAGGCTCACTGGAGGCTTCAAACATCACACTCACAGCTTATAGTGGACCCGTGATCAAACAGCTGGTAAAAACTAAAATCAGAGGAAAGAACATCCTGTGCACCTTCTTCATGGCAGACGCTGATGGACCCGCAATTCTAGCTCTGAATAGCTGTCAGGAATTACAGTTAGTCTCTGAAAACCACAAGATCCATGAGAAGAAAATATCCAAGAGAATCAACAGTGACACCCCGCTTAAGCACCGCCCATGATCACAAACAAGGCTGAGCTCATGAACATGTATCCTGAATGTTTCAACTAGAAGAGTCGAGTGCTTTGGAGACTGAGTACCACATCACCGTCGACCCAGAGTGTAAACCAATAGTTCCTGCTCCAAGGACAGTGCCGATAGAGCTTAAAAAAATGTTAGAACAAGAACTGAAGGAAATGGAGGACAAGCAAATGATAGCAAAAGTAATGGAGCCAACTGACTAGGTAAATTCCATGGTGGTAAAGGAAATACTGAACAGCTGCCTGAACCCTAAAGACTTAAATCAAGCCATCAAGAGGGGTCACAACACTAACAATGGAAGACCTCACACCAGAATTAGCAGGGTCCAAAATCTTTAGCAAATTTGATACTAAGAACGGATATTAGAACGTGAAGCTGAACAACAAGTCAACACTGCTCACAACCTTCAATACCCCAATTGGTCATTATAAGTTCCTGCGACTACCTTTTGGCCTCAAGGTGAGCTAGGATGTGTTTCAACAGAAGATCATTGAGACCTATAGGGGATGCTGTTGGCATCGCAGATGACATTCAGGTCTATGGTGGAAATGAAAAAAACTCATGATCTGCACTTACACAAAGCCACGGAGAGTACATGAGGGGCCGGCATCAAACTCAAATGCATCATCAAGGAGAAGGAGTGCCAAATCTTTGGAATGGTGGACACACCTGAAGGGGTCAAGCCAAACCCAGAGAAGGTCACAGCCATTGCTGAATGGAACACCCAAAGGACAAAAAGGAGCTAAGAAGTTTCCTTGGTTTGGTCCAGTACATGAGCTCCTTCATCTCCCACGTCAGACCACACAGCCAACATGAGAGAGCTGATGAAAGATGATGTGGAGTTTCCGTGGTCACCATCACATCAGAGAAGTCTTGACCAGCTCAAAGACACAGTCTATAGAGAAGTGGGACTGAGCTATTATGACAGAAATAAAACTGTCACACTACAAGTAGACGCTTCTACCAGAGGCCTTGGGTCAGCATTGGTGGAGGAAGAAAAACCAATAGCTTTCACCTCAAAAGCCTTAACAGCAGAGACCATATATGCTGACTCCAATGCTACAATTTCACCTTGAGGTACAAACCAGGAAAGGAAATGATGCTTGCCTATACCTTGTCATGCCTTTCTCCAAATGAAAAGTATGAGATGAAGGGCATGGGGATCAAGGTACATCACCATGTCAGTGTGACCAGCAGCAAACTAAGCCAGATCAGGGAAGAAACCACTAAGGGCAATGTGCTGCAGCTGCTCTCCCAACAGGTGGTTTAGGGATAGCCAGAGAAGAGAAAAGAGGTGCAGCCTGCAATGCATCAGTATTGGCCTGTCAGAGATGACTTATCTCTGGAGAATGGTATTCTGCTGATCATACCCGAGACAGTGCAAAAATAAATTCTCCAGAAAATACATCAAGGACACAAGAGAATGGAGAAATGCAAAGTCAGCAGTATACTGGACAGGCATCTACAAAGACATAGAAAAAATGTCAGATATGCCAGAAGTACAGGATCACACACAGAAGGAAGAGATAATTCTTGCTGAAATACCTGCCAGGCCATGGCAGACAGTGGGAGCAGACTTGTTCACTGAGAACCAAGAATGGTATCTAATTGTGGCCTGTTACTACTTTAAGTTCCCATTCATCAGGAGAGTGAAGGACCAGAGAGCATCAACCATCACTTCAGTGGTACAAGCACTCTTTGCAACAGGGGATACGTAAGCAAATTATATATGACAATGGGATCCAATTCACATTGAATGAATTCAGAGAGTTGGCTGCACAATACAGGTTCACTATTACAACATCATCCCCACACTACCCCAAGGACCATGGGTTCATCGAGAGACGTGCAGACAGTCAAACGTACACTCGCCAAGTGTTGCGAGACGAAGGGGGATCCTTACCTAGCTCTTCTGTCAATACGGGCAAACCCTTCAGGACTGGCATGAAATCCCCGACAGAGATTTTGAATGGCAGTAAATACAAAACAACCCAGCCAAGCAAAATCCATCCTCCAGATGATCAGGAGGAAAGCACAAAGACGGAATCTGGCAGGTGGCTGAGTCAGAATAGGGTCCACATCTGCCTGACCCTAGATTTGGCAAAGCAGAGAGCTGCCACACTAGTAACGTGAGCGACAATACCGGAAACACCAGCAACTTCTGCTACAACAACAACTGGTATGGCGAAACCTTAACCACTAGCACCGCCACATCAGCACAGCAAGCATCAGTTGATACACGGCAAGCAACGCAGAGTTCAACGGTCGCAACAAAATCTACAAAGTGGAGAAGCCGCATTTTGCCGCCAGTGCGATTTCACTGAAAATATGTGTAATGAGGAAATTTTATTTTTATAGTTTAAAAGTTTAATCCACATCTTAAGTAAAGAGGTAAAGAAGCACTTTTTTTTGGAGAAGGAGGAATGTTGCATACTCAAGATACCCATGACTCTTTTGGTGCTAGGAGCATGAAAACTGTAATGGCCATATCACACTCATGAGTGGTGCATGTGCACAGACACATTAATGTATTGTTACACACAGTGAATGTGCCGTAATGACAAGAAGAAACTGAGCTGTAAATTGTGTCTCCAGAGGGCTTTATTTGGTCCTCCCGTGACAGTTCAGTTGTAAACCTGCAGGAGTGTGCGTTCTCCTGAGGCAGGAGAATGAAAATCTGGGGGTGGGTTTTGAGAGGAAAGCAAGGCGGCTGTATCAGTGATCTATTCTATGATGTAGCACACTGCCAGATCCATGAGAATCTCTGCAACTTCCAGTCTCTAGCACCCGAGCTATATCTACAATGTCATCGTTGTACCTCAATGAAAATGTCTCAACTCCAACAGCGTGGTGTGGAAGATTCACCTTTCTCTCTGCCCACTGCTTAATTTCCCTGATGATCTCACTCAATAGACTTAGAAACGACTGCCTGAAAATACTTCCAGAAAAGTGGGGACAGATGCCAGTGCTTTCTTTTTTAAATTTCTGCTTTAAATATCATCAAAATCCAATGTGTTCTTAACATTACAAGTCACTCCAACTATTATTCAATTAATTACTGTAATCAGCTCTGCATATTTTTCGTTTATTTTTCAATGTGATTGATTATTAATCAAGATGAAACCCAGTTGTGGTATTCCCATAATCATTACAGGAGCCATCTTTCAGCAATATAAATGTATTGATTACCATAGAACCCATCAATGGTTTTAAACCAATTTTAAACTTCTCAAAATGGCCTCTGCAGAGCACAACAGATTCTGCTCGATCTGTTAGTGGCCTTGATGTTCTCTCCTGATTTACATCGTTTGACATGTTTCGCTGGTTATATCTTCCTGCGATTAAACAATAGTGGAATACAAGGCATTTTCCTTTTTCTGCTAATTTGGAGGGAGGGAGGGTTCATGGCTTTTTCATAATCAATGATATTTTCTCCCATTACGTTCTGCCATAAGAACTCCCACCGGGTTACAAGCAGGACTGGACAGAACGGATGCAGATGGGATGTTTCCAAGGATGGGAAAATCCAGAACCCAGGGCCATGGTTTGAGGATAATAGGCAAACCATTTAGGACCGAGATGAGGAGGAATTTCTTGACCCAGAGGGGGATGAATCTGTGGAATTCATTGCCACAGAGGGCAGTAGAGGCAGGTTCATTAAATCTATTTAAGAGGGAATTAGATCTATTTCTTCAGTAGAAGGGTATTAAAGGTTACGGAGAGAAGGCGGGGACGGGGTACTGAACTTTAAGATCAGCCATGATCTCGTTGAATGGCGGAGCAGGCTCGAAGGGTTGAATGACCTACTCCTGCTCCTATCTTCTATGTTTCGATGTTTCTAAAACTGTGAAAATAAAATGACCCAAGCAAGTGGTTTATGGTGGATTTAAAGTTGCCCAAGTCGGTGAGATAAACTCTGATGAACCTACAAGAGACCAGATCTGCTCTCAGACAAGTATGCCCTTTGTTGCAAACAAAAACTGCAAATGCTGGAGTCTTGAGCAAATGAGGAGGTACTGGAGGAACTCAATGGGCCAGGCAGTATCCGTGTGTAGAAATGGTCAGTCGCCATATCAGGTCATTAGTCTTGATAAAGGCCCTGACCTGAAACATTGACTGACCATTTCTACCCCTGGATGCTGCCTGGCCCGTTGAGTCCTCCAGAAGTTCATTGTTTGCTGAAGCACTTCCTTCAGTTTCCGGTGGATTTGAATCTTCTGAAAATAAATCTCTCCTGCTTCCTGGAGAGATATTTTGGGATTTTAACTTGGGTCTAGATTTATGACATCATAAACCCTGGCAAATTTCTACAGAGGTGTGGTGGAAAGTGTGCTGACCGGTTTCATCACAGTCTGGTAAGGGGACACCGATACTGCTGAGCGTAAAGCCTTCCAAAAGGTAGTAGACATCAAAGGCAAAATCCTCTCCACTATTGAGAACATCTGCAAGGGACGCTGCTGTCAGAGAGCGGCAGCAATCATCAAGGATCTACACCACCCAGCACATGCTCTGTTCTTGCTGCTACCATCAGGAAAGAGGTGTAGGTGCTACATCTCACACCACTGGGTTCAGGAACAGCTACTACCCCTCCACCATCAGACTCCTCGACCATAAACATTTAAGAACTTTAACTTTTGCACAATTTATTTTTTTTAAAATTCTCTCTGTATTGCATTGCCAGTTTGTTTATCGGTTTACATTCCTTAATTTGTTTACATATGTACATTGTATAGTTTATTTTTGCATTGTATAGTGATAATTCTGCCTCACCTGCAGGAAAAAGAATCTCAGGGTTATATGTGATGGCATGTATGTCTCTGACAATAAATTTGAAATCTGAACATATCATCTACAGTACTGTCATAGTTCTGTGTACCGCAGGGGACTCAATCAAGCATTGTATTTGATTTGTCCTGGCAATAAATGAGTGAAACCCACAGTGTTAATTGGGAATTAAAATGGAATAGAAGACATTAAAGATGTTATTACAGTAAAAGCCCTTGAATTCAAATAACCGGAAACCTCAAGTTACTGGTTAAAAAAAACAGAGGAAGCCGCTAGTTTGCAAAATCACGCAACATGCGACCTCAAGTAACCAGAAAATTCACTATCCGGTATTTACCAATACCCATAGGTGCCAGATACCAGGGATTTTTACTGTATTCCTATTGAGGTAAAACTGTTTTATTCTTCATTTAGCAGGGACATAGATTGATGAAATGAAAGATACATTATCACATAAAAATGAATAAATTCCAGTTTGCTTCCATGCTAAGAGGTACAAGCAGTTGTTTTTAAATCAATGAATGAAAAAAAATTATCCATACAAATAATGCCAATTAAAACTGGAAACACCCTGCATCTGGAGAGGACAACAGGTTCATTGCCCCTGGTGACTGGGTGAGGGATAACATCTTGGAGAAGTTGACTGGACTTTGGATAGGACAACATGGGATTGGGGTGGGATTAATGTAACTGGTTTGCCCAGACTCAGAGGCTGCAGGCCAGTTTCCATACTCAGCAAGGTTGGCCAGTATCGATGGAAAGAGATACCTTCACTCCCAATCCACAGACTGCCTCAACTGCTGAGCGCTGCCACCATTTTCCCCATTTTAGTTTTCCAGTGTCTTCAATTGGTTGAGAAATAAACAAGGACACATTCGTAATAAATTAAGTAATTAGGCCACTCTAGAAAGACGTCCAGTCTTGTGGATGTAGATGGCAAAATGATGCACTAACATAGAATGTAGAACACAGAACAGTACACCACAGGGAGTGTCCCTTCATCCCATGCATCTGTGCTAAACATGACATCCAAAACTTTGCTGCTTCCATTTGATATCCCTTCATTGTTATTTTCATATGTCTATATGTGGAAGCCTCTTAAACGCTTCCACCACGACCCTTGGCAGTCTGTTCCAGAAACCCACCATTCTGCATAAAATATTTGCCCTGCACATTTCCTTCAAACTTTTTCCCCTTTCATCTTAAATGCTTGTCCTCAAGTGCTTGTGCATTTACCCTGGAGGATAGATTCTGATGGTCCACCCTTTCAAAGCACCTCATGAATTTATAAAGTTCTATAGATTTCCCCTCAGCCACTGACAGCCTGGAGAGAACAAGGTTTTCCACCCTCTCTCCGTAACTCATACATTCTAGTACACCTTAAAATGTTTCCTTAATTATATACGCAGCAGATCAGTTCTCTGTGGATATGAATGAGAACAAAGAAGGCATTTAAAAGTCAATACACTTAAGGAATAACCATTTTCATGGAAAGCAGGCTATTGAAATTAATATCTAAAACAGATTATTTTATTTATTCTCAGCAATTTACTGAAATACTTTTTAGATATTAAACCATATAAGAATGTACGCGAGTGTTGATAGTATGGTACTCATGTAGTTATCAGCAAAAATGTGTTTTAGGGTGTGTGTGTGTGTGTGTGTGAACATTACTGCTTGTAAAATTAAAATACAAATTTAAAAAAATTTTTTTTTATTTTTCACACAATAAACCATACATAGACATTTTTTTCTTGAATATATAGTGTCATTTTCTCCGCTTTCCCCCCCCCCTCCCTTCCCTCCCTCCCTCTCCCCCTTCCCATTTATTCAAAGTTCAATCTATAAGATACATTAAATCCGTTAAACAATGTCGCCACTTAATAAAATAAACAAGAAATTTTTATCATTTACTTTTATATACTGAGTCAGTTCATTTCGTTGTCTTCTCCTTCTGTCATTTTAGGTGGTGGAAGTCCGTGGTAGGATTTCTCTATTGGATTTCATGTACGGTTCCCATATTTGTTCGAATATTGTGATGTTATTTCTTAAATTATATGTTATTTTTCTAACATTTATTTATTTCTATGTACCATTGTTGTATTCTCAAGTTGTCTTCTAATTTCCAGGTTGACATAATACATTTTTTTGCTACAGCTAGGGCTATCATAATAAATCTTTTTTGTGCTCCATCTAAATTGAGTCAAGTTCTTTTGATTTTCTTCAGTTTGCAATGATTCAATATTCTTTTGTCATGTAATATTACATGAAATTGCCTTCTTCCCGCTATAAGGCAAAGAGTCGCCATTAGTGTTGTCCAGTGCCTCTTACAGTACGAGAGAAAGAGAACCAAAAGAGTCCCTTCATAGTTACAGAGTGTCCGTGGATTTGTCTGCAGTGTTCCCACAGCCTCTTGTGAGAGTGGAGTTAATTAGTTAGTGTAGAAGGGCAAAAAGGTCAGAAGAGATGATATGAAGGGCCCGTTCTTGTGCTGTACCACCCGGTGACTCACTGACTTAAACAGATCTTTTAAAGTCAAACACAAGTATTCGGTCAGCATTAGAAACTTTCATTTCCAGCCTCATATCATTAAAACATTCCACATTTTGCTTTGCCTCCCAGTTCTTCCACTCAATTTCCCGTGGGTGCAAAAGATCAGAATCAGGACAACTACTTAATCCAAATGTGATTAATCTAAGGAAAGCAGAATAAAAGGAGAATGCTGGGATTATAGCCTGAATACTCCAGGGATCTATCCATAACTCCATTTGTAACTGTACACCTGTATAGTTATGTACAAAACATGTGAATTAGGAGCGCCTAGTTCCGGAGTCCCCTAATAAGAGCATGGAAGATTCAATTGCAGCCTCATTTCTATCTATATGACATGTGGTTGCTTGTCAAGAAATTGCCTCCTGCTGCTTGAGAGAGGATTCCACTACTCTTTGAAGTGGGATGCAGAACAGAGTGGAGCTCAGTGTTTCTGTCTGGGTTCTATTCTGACTCTCGTGCTGCCTTTGTGGAGTCTGTGCACTCTCCCTTTGTTTGTGTGTAACCCTCCCCCCCCCACCACCATACCCCTCCTCGCAGGGATCTTCAGCTTCCGTCCACTCCCCTGAAATGTGCACTTCTAACCCAAGGGGTTGAATTTAAATGTATATACTTTTTTCATCTGTTCCAAGATGAGGTGAAGCACTTGTTTTGGCATGACACCCAAAGGCTGCGAAAGAGTCCTTAAGACTAAAGACATAGGAGCTGAATTAGGCCATTTGACCCATCATGTTGCATTTAATAGGTATCAGAATATTGACCCTGTATTGAATGTGCCCAGAAGTATTGAACTGCATGTTTCACAAACATTTCTACGACTGATTCCACCTCCATTGAATTCGCCCATCGTTATTGAATGAAGATCTACCGGGACCAATGCCTGACGAGGGCGCACAAAATCAGTGAACCGGTGCGGACTCGAAAGGCCAACATGGCCTGTTTCCGCTCCATAAATGGCGTATGTTGTCATACCCACACTCCTGTTCGGCTCCGAATCATAGGTCCTCTATCGGCATCACCTACAGCTCCTAGAACGCTTCCACCACCGTTGTCTCCGCTCCATCCTCAACATTCATTGGAGCGACCTCATCTCCAACATCGAAGTACTCAAAATGGCAGAGGCCGACAGCATCGAATCCACGCTGCTGAAGATCCAACTGCACTGGGTAGGTCACATCTCCAGAATGGAGGACCATCGCCTTCCCAAGATCGTGTTATATGGCGAGCTCTCTACTGGCCACCGAGACAGAGGTGCACCAAAGAAGAGGTACAAGGACTGCCTAAAGAAATCTCTTGGTGCCTGCCACTTTGACCACCGCCAGTGGGCTGATATCGCCTCAAACCGTGCATCTTGGCGCCTCACAGTTCGGCGGGCAGCAACCTCCTTTGAAGAAGACCGCAGAGCCCACCTCACTGACAAAAGACAAAGGAGGAAAAACCCAACACCCAACCCACCAATTTTCCCTTGCAACCGCTGCAACCGTGTCTGCCTGTCCCGCATCGGACTTGTCAGCCACAAACGAGCCTGCAGCTGATGTGGACATTACCACTCCATAAATCTTCGTCCGCGAAGCCAAGCCAAAGAACTATCCTTTTCAACCCCATTCTCACCTCTTCTGCCTGTAACCCTGATTCTCTTCTTAATCAAGAACCTATCTACCTCCCTCTCAATTCTACCCAATGACAATCTCCACAGCCATCTATGGCAATGAATTCCAGAGTCACCACCCTCTGGGTAAAGAAATTCCTCCTCGTTTCTGTTCTAAAGGACTTATTTGTATCCTGAGGCTGCATCCTTCACACAGACTCCCCCACGCAGGAAACATCTTTCCCACATCCAATCTGTCCAGGCCTTTCATTATCCAATAACGTCCCCACCACATTCCAGCACTATTTTGCCACAAAAGGAAAACAAAGCCTCTTCAGAGATCGCGAGGTTCTCCATGTAGATACCTCTGGATATCCTGCTGCCTGCTCTCCATTGCACCTCCTCAATCCCTCAACCTGATTCCTCAAAGCTGCTGTCTTGTGGGAGGTCCTCTTAATTGTACCTCAATGAAAGTGGATGGGGTGCTGATGGGCAGGTTAGACAGTATAGGTTACAAGCAAAAACATGGGGGGGAGATGAGTACGATTACTCCGAGATGATTGGCCTTCTATGTCATAAAGAGATATGAATGGATCATGAGCCTCTGAGACAAAACATAATTGCCTCACCTTACCAGTTGCAACCAAACAGACACTGCTGTAGAAAAACAACCAACTATAATAGCACACATTAAATTAGCCCAGTACAGAAATAGATTATAAATGTAAAAAAGATAACAAGTATTCACAGTTACAGTTCGTGCAAGTAAAAAGTGACATTTCAATTTTGCAGACAAGTCTTTTTGTGGTTTAAGCGTAATGCACTATTAGGGGGGCTGTGGGAAGGCTTGACAGCCTGATAGCCATTCAGCCTAGAGGTGCTGGTCTTCAGGGCTCAAGATCTTCTTCCCAAAGGTAATAAAGAGGGAAATTGTGACAGGGTAATGATAATATGAGAATAGACCTGTCCATTTGTTGTTATGCACATTGTACAATGTACATAAGCACCACAAATCTTATTGCTGCAGCCGAACAGGTACATTGTAAAATACTAACTATAAAAACAATTACAATAGTATACTTAATTGAATTGAAAGGGCCAATAAATACAAAAAAAAAATCATAATTAACCTTAGACAAAAAGAGTGACTTAGCAATGGTGCAGACAATACTTTTGTGGTGTCAGAGTAGACCACTTCTAGGTGGTCTTCAGACTGATGTACCTTCTGTCCTAAGGTATCAGTGAGAAAAGGATGTGACCAGGGTGATGAGGGCCCTTTATGATGATGGTCTTCTGTCCTTCTCCAAATCACATCTCCCTTCAAATATGAATGTCTATGAACTGTGAACATATTTCTCAACAGAGCATCTGTAGTTCTCTAAAGCTAAGAAACCTAACTCTCTCTATAAAAATAGTAATTCTTTGGAAGCAAGGAATTACAGGCTGGTGAGACTTGCAGCAGTTTGAATAGATTCTGAAAAACAGGCTTTATTTACATTTGGAAGAGCAAATTCCCCTCATGACTTTATGTAACTCTTTAAGTGGGAGTTCCTTTGATTTTGTGGATAAGTTCCAGCCTCGCCGGTCTCTTCTGATAACTCAAGCCCTCCAATCCTGGTAACATCCTCGTAAGTCTCTTGTGCACCCTTTCCACGTTAAGTCTTTTTCTTTTATCTTAAATGATCTCCAAGCATCTGGTTTAGATAAAGATGGGCTCCAGAGAGTTTATATTTCCCAATGGTGGAAAATTATGAAATGTTTCTTTAATTGCAACATTTAATGTAATTTTCTAATCCACCTTAAATGAATATGTGTAGATTTTTTTTGCTTAGAATTCCAATACTAAAAGTTCCAAAAAAAAACTGACAGTTCTTCCAGAAAGCACACCTAGATAAATCTTGGACTG
The DNA here is from genome assembly GCF_036971445.1 of Narcine bancroftii. NCBI lineage: Eukaryota > Metazoa > Chordata > Chondrichthyes > Torpediniformes > Narcinidae > Narcine > Narcine bancroftii. The sequence continues at coordinate 300,478,650 of NC_091471.1, read as the reverse complement.
TTTGAGATTGGACATGAGGCGCAGTCCTTGTGTTGTAACATTTTGTCTGGTGTTGCATTTTCTTAACCATTAGAATTAATTGTGTAAGTGATGGTGAAAATTAACATTTTAGTCTTTCCTGTGCCTTGCTCTTAGCAAGTGATTAGCAATGAACACATTAAAGATGATTTACTTTCAGAAATTTCTTTCTGAGAGTGGAAAATAGCTTTAACAAAATTACTTTTTTTCTCTTAAAAATCAATCTTTGATAATAAATGGATCTGTCATTTTTCTTCCACACTATCAAAATGAAATTACCTCTGTCATCTTTTAAAAATCTTCAGAGGCATCTGCAAAATCTTCATATCTTTATCTTAGTTTGTCTTCCACTCTTCTGACTTTCGTCTGCAACGTATCTTTATCTCTGCTCTACAACTAGTTCCCTAGACTTTAGCTGATCTCTAGTAACACTCCTGATCTTTTCTTTATCGTCTTCCATCTCCCACTGCACTTCAATAACAGCTATAGTCATCTCTCATAATCTCCCAGTGTCACTGTCCTGATGCTTTCGGACATTAAAGTTACTGCATGCAGTTGTTATTAAGGTTTACAATATTTGACCAGAATGATCTATTTTACCCCTTCCTGATCCAGTAAACGAATATGTGGAATTCTTTTCTCAAACACAAAATATAGATTGGCTCATTGAATATATTGAAGGCACAGTTCAAGAGATTTTGATTTAATAATTGGGAACTAAGGATTATGGGGAATAAGCCGGTAGGTGGAGCTGAGTCCACAGACAGATCAGACAGGCCGAATGGCCGACTCCTGCTCCTATTCTCTTGTTCTTGCATCTTTTCATCATCAGAATTTTAATTATTAGAATATCAACAATGGTTAAATTTTAGAGGCATTCTAAAGCATGTTTGAGCCATGGCTCAATGCTTTTTATGTGAGGGATATGGAACAAGAAGATCAGAACCAAAGGGAACAGTTGCAAGTAGGAGTGTTTGATTCAGTAAGAAGGCAGATAGGGAACAGACTGAATATGGAACATATTTTGCCCATGTGTCTGTGCAGAACACGAAGTCTAAATCAGACCAACGCTTTGCTACTTGGACTTGATAACCCTCCATTTACTTCCTATTCATGCATTGGTATAGAAGCCCTTAATGTATCTACTTCCACACTACACCAGGCAGTTAGCTTCAAGAAGCCACATCTTTCTGTGTTAAACTTAGCTACAACATCTTTAAATTTCTCTTCACCCCACCTTAAACACATCACCTCTTGAATGTAATCCTTTGACCCTGGGGGAAAGATTCCATCTTCCCTGTGATTACCTCTCACACTTTTATAAAATTCTTTCAGGTCTCCCCCTCAGCCTCCTATGCTCCAGAGAAAACCATGTTTGTCCACCCTCTCCCCATACCTCTAACCCAGGCAACATTGCAGAGGAAGTTGTAACAATGGAGTCCACTTTTTCTAAGAAAAAGCCTAAGATCACATTGGAGTGAAATGGAAAAGAGAGCAACTGCAGCAATTTGTGTTCTACTTCTCCTTCTGCCTGTCAAACAAATTAATCTGCACTCAAATTTGCATTAAAAAGTGCATCAAATTTAATTGCAGGAGCAATGGGAGTAAACGCACATTCGCAATAAAAGATTGAAATCATATCAGCACCACTTATTTATTTTCATATTGACCATAAGCAATAAAATTATCTTAATACTCTCATCCTATTTTATTTCATCTGTAATAGTTGTTGTAATAAAAATGAATGCTATTCAATAAAGCAGAAACTTAAAAAAATAGTAAACATCAATGAATTCTAGAAATATCTGTGGATTGTCAGTAAAATGGATTAAAATGAAACACTCTTCTAATCATACTAAATGATAATTGGTGGGATTCCTACTATTTTATTTAAATCATCAAATCGTGCTTGACTAGGCTTTGGATGGCTTAACATGTTAGGAATTTCAGGGAGACAAAAGATTGCAGAGCCAAAATAACAATCTGCTGGAAGAACTCAGCAGGTTGAGTCACTTCAGTGGGAAAAAGAAATGGTCAATGTTTCACATCTGAACCCATCCTAATCTTGGTCTTGTTGTCTACCTGAGCACGTCCATGTGCTTACATTTGACCATATTCTTCTAAACCTTTCCTCTCCATATAACTATCCAAAGATCTTTTAAATATTCCGACGGTACCCGCCTCTAATGTTTCTTTGACCAGCTCATTCCATATACCCACCACCCTCCGTCGGGAAAATGAGCCCCTCAGGTTCTTTCAATCTTTCCTGGTGCAAGAATCTGCCTCCTGCTGCTTGAGAGAGGATTCTACAGCTCTTTGAAGTGGGATGCAGAACAGAGTGGAGCTCAGTGTTTCTGTCTGGGTTCTATTCTGACTCTCGTGCTGCCTGTGCGGAGTCTGTGTGGTCTCCCTTTGTTTGTGTGTAACCCTCCCCTCCCCCCCCCCCCCACCCCCGCACCCCTCCTCGCAGGGATCTTCAGTTTTCATCCACTCCCCTGAAATGTGCACTTCTAACCCAAGGGGTTGGATTTAAACATATATACTTTTGTCATCTGTTCCAAGATGAGGTGAAGCACTTGTTTTGGCATGTCACCCAAAGGCTGCGAAAGAGTCCTTAAGACTAAAGACATATGAGCTGAATTAAGCCATTTGACCCATCATGGCTGATATACTTTTTCATCCCATTCTCAACTCTTCTGCCTGTAACCCTTGATTCTCTTCTTAATCAAGAACCTATCTACCTCCCTCTCAATTCTACCCAATGACAATCTCCACAGCCATCTATGGCAATGAATTCCAGAGTCACCGCCCTCTGGGTAGACTTCCTACCCAAGGAAAAAGACTGATCTTATAAACCTTGTGATTTTATAAACCTCTATTAGGTCATCCTTAGCCTCTTTAAAATACTGGAGCTCTGCTCATGCTAGATAGTCCGGAACCAATAGCCTTTACAAAATCTTTGGCAAGTGCCCGATACTTCAATAATGGATTGTTATTTACAAAAAAAGGCAACAGATGAAAGAATTTGTCGGAGCCACAGGCTGTCTGGAGTGGAACCTGCTGTTCTAAGAGGGTCATGTGGTTTTGCAGGGGGAGAGGGGGGAGAGGGAGAGAAGGGAAGAGGGGGAGAGATCAATTATGCAGTTTTATAGTCAGCAGCTGGGACTGGAACAGGACAAGCTGGAAAGCTTGTGGGAAACCCCATTTGGAAGATAGGTTGTGAGTGCTTAGTTCAGCCTGGTCAAAGCCCTTGTGGGTCATACAAGAGGAGAAGACTGTCTGCCTAATGTTTCACTTATTTCAAGTGAATAAGGGAAACAAAAATGAACTCTGTGGTGACCTGAAAGAAGGAAAACCCTGATGGGGCAAGTTTCTTTGGCAAGACACTGAAGTGGCTGGTGACAAGGAATCAGTTGTAGGTGTCCAGCGAATAATAAATCTCTCTCTGAAAACTGACAAGAACCTTCCTGAGTGGTAACCATTTACCTTTCTAGCACCAAAGCCTGGTGAACTTCAAAAATATTACATTCTGTACACAGTATATGAATTGCCTGCTACCAGTAAACTTGGAGGAATGAGAAGTGAGATTGGACTGTGAATCAAAGAACTTTTCTGAACTTACATACACATACGCTTAGAATTAGAAGGGGGTTAAGTTAGGTTAGTTAAGTTAATAGTGGAAAGTTGAAATGTGATCCTCTTTTCATGTTTAAAGATAATTAAAAACAACTTTTGCTTAAGTAACCATTTGTCTTGGTCAATATCTATTGCTGCTGGGTTTATGGGTCCTCTGGGCTTGTAACACAAGTGTGAGGTGATACACTTTGGGAACTTAAAGCAGAGTAGGACTCGGTGAATGGTCAGGCCCTGGGGATTGTGGTAGAACAAAGGACTTATGGGTACAAGCACATAGTTCCATGAAAGTGGCCACACAGGTAGACAGGCTGGTGAACAAGGTGTTTGGCGTGCTTGCCTTCATCAGTCAGGGCATTGAATGTTTTTATTAATATGTAATTTTGCAGCTGTCCAAGGCATTGGTGAGACCAATGTGTTCAGCTTTGCTCATCCAGCTATAGGAAAACTAGAGAGGGTGCAGAAAAGATTAATGAGAATAATTATTAGGAGAAGATGGATGAGGTCAGATTTTTCTACCTGGAACATATGAAGCCATAAGCTGCATAGACAATGCAAATAGTTACTATCTTTTACCAAAGGTAGGTAAACATAACACTAGATTTAATTTGAGAGGGGACAAAGAGGTGGTGGGTATGTGGAACAAGCTGCCAGAGGAAGTGGTAGAGGCTGTTACAATTATAACGATACAAAAAAAATATGGAGACAGGTCAATGGATGGGAAGGGTTTATGAGGATATGGACTGAATGCAAGCAAACGGGACCAGCTTGTTCAACATTAAAAAGTGGACTGAAGACCCTGTTTCTGTGCTGTATGACTCAACAATTCTATGACCCTAAATTTAATTATTCTGGATGCAAATCAAAAAATCCCTGCTGGTAACGTGAAGAATGTCACTGCTGGATGCCACAAGTTAGAGGCAGCTAGACATATAGATTCCATAACTTCTGCTACAGAAATAGCAATTCACAGGTTAGACAAGCTTTGGGTCTGAAGGTTTTCTCAAGAAAACATTTTCAGGGACACCAATTAAGAAAAAGTGTTTAGATATTGTAAAAAAAAATTCACAATGTACAGAAATGTAATTAACATTTACCAGTCCTGCAATTTTAATATCATGACCTTTTTCTTTTTTACTGCCAGGGAGATTAGTATTAAACGTGGACTGAAGCAGCAACTTGATTAGTTGGCAGATGTGTGAATCACCAATTGGCTCCATTTGCCTGTGCACATTCTAAAAGTGATTTATATTGATTGGGGAGGGGGATCTGTGCTCATTAAGGATGAACAGTGCTGGGGAAAATGGGATATGTTCCAGTTTACACCCAATGCCTTCATCAATCTTTCCTGTTTAAAGATGAATTTCAAAGCTTTCTAACTGACATTGGAAGACTCCCATTTCTAACAGTGCTCCCACTAGACATCTGTGTCGGCCTGACACGCAATGATACCTTGCTTATCTGAATAACATACCAGAAGAAAATGGCAATGTAAGAATGACAATCTTAAATGAGATGTCATTGCAAATAATTACAGTGAACATAGTGATGTTTTACCTCATCAGGGCACAAAACCTCCTTATGCCATCTATTGTTTTGAAGAGCAATCAGAAACAGTATCAGTAACCACAGAAGCAGACAAAGCAACCAAAAGAGAAAGGAGGAAGTGCTTGCTGCCTTAAAGCAAATAAGGGCGGATAAATCCCCATGGCCTGACAAGATATTCCTTTGGACCTTGAGGGAGGCTAGTGTTAAATTTGCAGCGGCTCTGACAGAAATATTTGAAATGTCATTAGCCACAGGTGTGGTGCCGGAGGATTGAAGGGTAGCTCATGTTGTTCCAAAATAGGCTCCAAAAATAATCCTGGAAATTATCTGATGAGTCTGACATCAGTGGTATGTAAATTATTGGAAGGTGTTCTAAGAGATTGGTATACAATTAGTTGGATAGTCAAAATGGCTTTAAGCATGGTAGATCGTGTTTAACCAATCTTATAAAGTTTTTTGAGGAGGTTACCAGGAAAGACTATGTACTTTATCTACATGGACTTTAGGTCGCATATGGAAGGTTAGTCAGGAAATTTCAAATGCTATGTATTCATGGTGAAGAAGTGGACTGGTTTCAACCATGGCTGGAGGGGAGAAGCCAGAAAGTATTGATGGAGGATTGCTTATCAGATTGGAGGCCTGTGACTAGTGGTGTGCCTCAGGGATCGGTACTGTGACCATAACGGTTTGTCATCTATATCAATGATCTGGATGATAATGTGGTCAATTGGATTAGTAAATTTGCAGCTGTCACTAAGATTGGAGGTGTTGTGGACAGCAAAGTTTTTTAAAGCTTGCAGAGGGAGCTGGTATAGTGGGCTAAAAGGTGGCAGATGAAATTTAATGCAGCCAAGTGTGAGGTGTTGCATTTTGGAAGGACAAACCAAGAAAGGACATGCACAGTAAATGGTAGGACACTGAGGAGTGAGGTAGAGCAGAGGGATCTGGGAATACAGATACATAATTCCCTGAAAGTGGCGTCACATGTGGATTGCAAAGAAAATTTTTGGTATATTGGCCTTCATAAATGAAAGTATTGAGTACAGGAGTTGAGATGTTTAAGTTGTACAAGACATTGGTGAGGCCAATTTTGGAGTACTGTGTGCAGATTTGGTCACCTAACTATAGGATGGATATCAATAAGATAGAGAGAGTACAGAGAAGATTTACTGGGATGTTGCCCGGACAGAGTAATGTAGATAGGCTTTTTCCATTGAGGGTGGGTGAGATTCTAACAAGAGGACATAGGTTAAGGGTGAAAAGCGAACATAAGTGTGAACTTCTTCACTCAGAGAGCAGTGGGAGTGTGGAAAGAGATTCCAGCTGAAGCAGTAGATGTGGGCTCGATTCTAACATTAAAGAGAAATTTGGACAGGTATATGGATGGGAGAGGAATGGAGAGTTTTGGACTGAGTGCAGGTCACTGAGTCTGGGCAGTTAAAAAGTGCACCAACACTGACTAGAGGGGCTGAGGTGGCCTGTTTCTATGCTGTAATTGTTCTATGGTTCTATGGTTCTGATTTAAACATACATACAGCTTGGTAAAAGGCCCTTTCAGCCCTTGACCCTGTGCTACCCAATTACACCCAATTGACCAACAACCTTGTATGCTTTGGAGAGTGGGACTAAACTGGAGCACCTAGAGGAAACCTAAGCAGATATGGGGAGAATGTACAAACTCCTTAAAGATGGTGCCAGATTTGAACCCCAGATGCTGGCGCTGTTACAGCATTGTGCTAACCGCTGCACTAACCGTGCCACCATTCATTCGAAGAGGATTGCTTGATATATTGAGATTTGACATTGCAAAGGGAATGGAGTAACGAAGATTTTACTTTTCCTTTAGTTGCATCTGAAGATCTTTAACTTCTAACCTATACCTGCTGAACATTGTTTTCTCTGGAGCAAAGGAGACTGAAGGATGGCCAATCAAAGCAGTGTAAAATTCTGAATGACAGAGATTGGAGAGGACAATGTTGGTTAGGGCTATCAAAAAGTGGAGGGTGTAGGGGTAAGGTGAAAAGAAAGAGTTTGAAAAGGGATTTGAGAGGACAATTTTATACAGAGACTTGATACCTGAAACACTGGGACAGTGTACATTGGCACATTAGGCTTTGCAAATGCAATAAGCCATCTGATTGCAACAGTGGCCAAAAATTGGTAGCTTTCAATGAGTGACCATCCCTTGTCTTCGAAGATTTTCCATATTTGTAAGTTACACATCAGGAACAAGGCAAAATTCTTCTCACTAGCCTGGTTGAGTGCATCTCCAATAACTCTCAAGAAGCTTGGGCTTCAGCCTTCCTGACTGCCATTCTCCCCATCATTCTAAATATTCCTCTCTCCCACTACTAACACATCATGGGTGCAGGGAATCCATTTACAAAATGCACTTACTCCCCAACAGACAACAAACCCGCAACCGGAGGAACTCAACAGGTGAAGCAGCATCAGTGGGAGGCAAAAAAATATAGACAAAAATATTGGTCTGGGATGTTTCATCAGAGAGGGAAAGGGCAAGAGGTCTTGGGAACCAGTACTGCGTAGGTACAACTCTTGATCAGGCACCATCCTGATGGAAACATCCCTCAGCCTTTATCATTGCTGGGTCAAATTCCTGGAACTCCCTACCCAATAGCAATGTTGGAACACCTTTACCCTAAAAAACTGAAGCTAATCATGAATGAGGGACAATTGAGCATGCAACGGGCATCAACAGCACGGACCATAGTGTGAGAAGAGATTTTTTAAAATGGATTTCTTGATTAATAATCTTCTAAAGTAATACAAATGGATGCATATCAAATTACTTGAAATCAGTAAAATTTTATTACAGGTTTTGTGGATATAGTTTCATTGTATGAGAATCCCCAAGTGAAATAAAGCACCATATAATCATAAAATATAGGGGCAGAAGTAGACCATTCAGTCCATTGAGTCCACTCCACATTTCATCATGAGCAGATCCATTTTTCCCACTCAGCTCCACTGCCCTGCCTTCTCTCCATTACTTTTGATAACCCGACTATTCAGATGCCTATCAATTTCTGCCTCACCCACCCGTGGCAGAAAATTCCAGAGGTTCACCAATTTCTGGGTAAAGAAATTGCTTCCTATCTCTGATGTAAATGGACAATCCTGAAGTTGTGCCCTCTTGTCCTAGACTCCCCTACCATCTGAAGCAACTTTGCCACATCTACTCTGTCCAGGCCTTTCAACATTCAAAATGCTTCCATGAGGTCTCCCTTCATTCCGAGAGCTGTCGAACTTTCCTCAGACGCTAACCCCTTCATTCCAAAAAATCATTCTTGTGAATTTTCTCTGTTCCCTCTTCATTCTTTCTAAACCCTCTCCAATGCCCGCCCAACCTTTCTTTATTTAAATTGGTTGAACTGTTTATTCTTTTCAGGTGAACATGCACCAAACTTGATTAAAGCTTCTGTTGAGTAATACAGGTCGATCATGTCACCTCGGCAATCAGACTTTCAATGCGCCCACACTCAGACAAGCAAAGGAGACTAAAGCTGGGCACTGTATTCCCTTTTTCCTGCATTGCTCTATAATCACTACCTTTCCTGATAGTGCTCTGTAATTATGTATTTACTTTTTGTCTCCAGACAAAGACATTTATGTCCCAGCTTTCAAACATTCAGAATGATTTCTGTAATTTGATGTCATGACATTTCTCACACTAGTGTCCATTCATCACTGAGTATTTGCTTTTCTAGCCTCTTTGCATGTTTCCCAAAGCTCAATTTTCCAAAGGCTTCCTGAACTATTAGTTTATTAAAGAAAAAGCTTTGATATGAGGTGATATTCAGTGAGCCCTGTTGTGGAGTGAACGAATATTCTCCCTGAAAACTAATGACGTTTAACATATCTTGCCATCACACAATTATCATCCCAGATATAAATCACAAAGGTTGCTGCTCCCCTAACCCGTTAAGCTGAAGGATTCTTCAATTATTCCATATTGGTGCATTAGTGAACTGAGACCTTGACTGACCAATGAAAATCTGGTTGCCATGGTAAACACTGAGCCAATCACATGCCAAGAATTTCTAACTTTCCCATTACATCATTATGTATACTTATTACAATATACAGTGTTAAATCCTAATGCATCTCTCCCTTGACACACCTGCAATGCACATCATTAACAACAATCTATACCAAATGATTTGTGGATTAAAAATGTTCAAATTCCAAAGCCGCCTTTCTATAGCTTAGCATTGGATTTCCGAGAAAACAAGGCTAAAAATGCATTTGGTGCTGAATGCAGTATATTTCTTTTAGGATTTTAAAATATTTTTATGTAAATTGATTAAAACTATTTTTGCACTATGTAGACATTTTTACTGTAAAAGCTTTCTGTGATGGATTACTTTGATGCGGGTCACAGTAGCTATAAAGATGAAAGATGTGTGGAAACAGTGAACTGTGCGGTGCTATCCTTTCAGAGCAAGGGTGATTTGTTATTACAGCCGTGTCCTATGGGCAGATTGACTCTGTACTCATTGATCAACTCATTATTGGTGGGCTTTTTTTGCTTTACTGACCATTTCACAGACACTCAAAGTGCCTGAAAATTCAAAGCTTGCATCTTTTTTTTCCTCCCCCCACACAACTTCTTCTGTTCTCACATATGAACTCCACCCAATCACAATCGCAGAAGCAACAATTATTTCTTTAAAAGGAGAAAGTCCACATTAAACAGTCAATTGAAACTTCAATTGAACACATTCACCTCATGGCTCAGCCCTTTCAAGAAGCTCGACTCGTCTCACGCAGATATAAATGATAGGGAAGTCTTTCGGGTAAGATTCCAAAAAGGCAGAGGATTACTTGTCAAATCATTTAGATAGCTGTGAGGTACTGAAGTATGAATCATTGAGTGACCCTAGACCACATAAGCCATTAGTTTGAAATGTGAATGGGTTCTGGAGTTCAAATATTCATGAAGTGGTTTATTTTTCAATAAACCACTCCTCCCAAGTCATTTATTCATTTCATGCCACATTTTATAGTGGAATCAGTGTGTATTTCCAACAGTGGCTCATGAGAAAAATAAAAACCACCACTGGAGCAATCAAACATGTCATATAATTGACTTCCTTCCAGTGTGCTAGTCCAATTGATATTGAATGGCTGCCTTAGATCTAGAGATGTGGATAACTCTCAGGGTTGCGCAGGCGAACCTAGTTCAGATTTAACTCTTTAGAAGACAAGTCAATTTTGTACATTTGAAATAAGCTTCTGATGAGATACCCTCATTCTGCTAATAACTATTTTTGTCTTCAGGCAAGGATATTAAATATTACAATATTTTAGTAAAGAAATGAAGTAAAACAAGACAGGAATGTCCAAAGCACGAAAAAACATCAGGCTAAATTTTAAACATGATCACTATCAATCCCTACCTCCCTTCTCCCTGCACCTCCACCAATCTTATACCATTGCATGGGTTCCTTGGAGCTCAGTGTTCCAGTGAAACCTCAGTAGCAATCAGGCCTCAAACTGCAGATTGTCAATGCCTCTCACCAAGAACAATCTGTCAAGCGAGGGGATGGAGATTCGGAGGCTGTCCAAGTCAAACAATTCAAATGTATTAAAAATCTTTTAGCAATTAAAAAACAAATCAATTAAAATATTCTGCATTCTGTACAAAAGCCCTTGAAACAATTTGATTAAAAAAATCTTATTAATTTTATTGTCATTGTTCCACTTTATATTCAAACTTCAATCTGTATTACTCTTATATTCTTAAAAGAGTGTCATATGAAAATACAATCTCTCCCTCCAATGTACCACCTCATCTGCGAATGGTTTCTGTTAGCGAAGTTACATGGAGAATGAGATTCGAAATGTGATGCAGTCTCATTAAACAGCCTTTCTGAAACAATCAAGAAGCTGAGCTTCACAAGTTAGGGAACAATTTGCATCATTGTATGCATGTTTTGAAATCTTCCCAGTCGCAAACAGATTTGATTCCTGAAAGAAAAGACTAGAATGAAGTGATGGTAGGCTGATTACAAGATCCTCAACCATTCAGACGCATTTCTGTTGGAAGAAAGTAACTGTCAGCCTCGTCACTTCTCTCGATGAGGTCACTGCAGACTGGGAAGAAATATTGAGATTGATGGAGGGATCATCGTAAAAATATGATCTGTCTTACAGATTACTGACATTTTTATTCAATTGACCTTTTGCTCTAAATGATAAGAACACACAATCTAGCCAAGAATGGCCATTGTGAATTTGTTGAGAGCCTAGAGGTTAGATTTAAATTAAATGATTCTCTGAAATTTACAGCCATTGCTTCTGTTGCATTTTCTAATACCTTACATTTGATAAATGAATGTAATCAAGACTTGCTAAAAGATGTACGCGAAACTGTTTTCTTAATAAAAAATACATTTTTAGTGCTCCAAGTCCTTGGGGAGTCTGGTGTCTCAAATTGAGAGTAAGGGTCAATTCTATTTTACAAGTTTACTTTTCTCTTTCTTTATTGCATGAAGTAGCGTTTTCAAGAGTTCCTGATAGAATTTAACTTTAGGATGGCAGAATAGTGTAGTGGTTAGCTTAGCTCTAATAGACCATCAGTGACACAGGTTCAAAACAACCACTGTCTGTAAGGAGTTTTTAATGTTCTCTCTGTGTCTGTGTGAGTTTCTGAGTTCTCTGGCTTCCTCTCACACTCCAAATATGTATGAGTTTGTAGGTTAATTGGTCACGGGTATAATTGGGCAGCAATGGCTTGTGATGAACTGCGATACCTAGCCCCACCATGTTCTTTGACTGTACCTGTGGCCCTCTCCCTCTTTGACCTTATATCAAGCCTCAAACACCTTGATCCTTCCCCAGAAAGCCCGGTTCTCAACACAGGATGAGGACCCCATCCACTGTGAATAAAGCCTGTAAATTAGTGGCTAGTCTCAGCCTCACGTGTCAAGCCCTTCATCAAGGTAGGAGTAAAAAGCAGGCAGGCATTTGAATTAAAAGGCTGGGGAGATGGAAAGAAAGGGCAGACCAACAGTCAAAAGGTGGTAATTGGATATGAATAGGAGAGAGGAAAGGTGAGAATTAATTGGGGGAGAGGGGCAGTTTGGCACTGTGAATGTAGAGTGGGGGAAAGGAGGCAGAGGGAAAAGGGAAGCGAGAGAAAGAGAGAGAGAGGGAGAGGAAAGAAAACATTTAGATAGATGGGGGGGTGGGGGTGGCTAATAGAAAATGGAGAAATTGATGTTAATGCCATCTAGTTGGAGGATACCCAGATGGAATACGAGGAGTAGTTCCTCCAATTTGCAGGTGGCATCACCCTGGGAGTGCACGAGACCATGGACAGACACGTCGGCAAGTGAATGGGGTGGGGAATCCAATTGGGTGGCCACTGGGAGGTCCCTGCTCTTGTGGCGTACAGAGTGGTGCTGAACGAAGCGATTTCCCAGTCCGCGCCCAGTCTTTCCTACACAGAGGAGCACCGAATGCTATTTTAAGAGTGTAGCAGTACAACTTGGCCAGAGATCAGCTCGTGGCAGTGAATCACATTCACAAGAGAAGATACCATGACAAAAATAATGAACCCAACAAGTAAACCAGTCTTAAATCTTGTTACCTCGATGCTCCTAATAAACAGCTGAAATTTTATTTGTGAACGAGTCATTCACTTAATCAGGCCAGGATTCACCTTGTAGTTTCAGTCAAGGCTAAGGAATCAAGAAGTTAAATAGAGAGTAACAGATAGTCAGAAGCAATTACCAGTCAGTAATCAAATCAACAGGTTCAGGAGACAGAGTGCATGATATAGAGCTGGAGAATCATATAACTACCACCTGAGCCCAAAAATGAGATTAGAGACCGTAAACCAGAAATATGTTCTTTAAAAAAACTGTGGACTCTGGAAAGCTTCACTTTACCTTTGTTTTCCTGCAGCAAAAGGAGCAAATTGTGACAATAGCCCAATGTCCTTGTGTCACTGATGATTGGTGTCTGCATTGAAAAGTTGTGCTGCGGTCACTAAATTATTTAACAGTAACCCACAACTGGCTCCCAGATTAATAAGACCATTTCTAGTGTGCAATGATAAGTATGTATTTATCTCAAGCATTCACTATATTAACAACAATTTCCAATTTGAGTTATATTCAAGTCAAAACTGATTTATCATCTGATTGCACAAGTACAGCATTCTCCAGTCCTCAGAGTAAAGCTTGTGGACACATAACACGGACGCAGACAGACCATACATATGCAGAACAAGTATTCGTATCTATAAATAATTATTGTTTTGTGACTATGAGAGGCTCGGAAAGTTTATGAGAGCAGCTCCTTTGGTTGTTCAGCTTTCTCACTGGCCACAGGAAGAAGAAATTGTTCATAAAAATAATGTCATTTCTCATTCTAAGCAGTCGCGAATGTTTCAGCAACATAAATTATTCTGTCCTTTTTTTAACATAACATAATATAACAATTACAGCACGGAAACAGGCCATTAGGCCCTTCTAGTCCGCACCGAACCAAACACCCCTTTCTAGTCCCACCTCCCTGCACAATGCCCATAACCCTCCATCTTCTTCTCATCCATATACCTGTCCAACCTTTTCTTAAATAATACAATTGACTCCGCCGCCACTATTTCTCTTGGAAGATCATTCCACACGGCTACCACTCTCTGAGTAAAGAAGTTCCCCCTCATGTTACCTCTAAACCTCTGCCCCTTAATTCTTAACTCATGTCCTCTTGTTTTAATCTTTCCTCCTCTTAACGGAAATAGTTTATCCATATCCACTCTGTCTATCCCTTTCATAATCTTAAGTACTTCTATCAAATCCCCTCTCAACCTTCTACGCTCCAGAGAATAAAGACCTAATCTGTCCAATCTCTCCCTATACTCTAGATGCTTAAACCCAGGTAACATTCTGGTAAACCTTCTCTGCACTCTCTCCACTCTGTTTATATCCTTCCTATAATTAGGCGACCAGAACTGCACACAGAACTCCAAATTAGGCCGCACCAACGTCTTATACAATCTCAACATCACCTCCCAACTCCTATATTCCATGCAATGATTGATAAAGGCCAGCATACTAAAAGCCTTCTTCACCACCCTATTCACGTGAGTTTCTCCCTTCAGGGAACGATGTACCGTTACTCCTAAATCTTTCTGCTCTTCTGTATTCATCAATGCTCTCCCATTTACCACGTATGTCCTATTCTGATTCTTCTTACCAAAATGAAGCACCTCACACTTATCAGCATTAAATTCCATCTGCCATTTTTCAGCCCACTTTTCTAAGCAGCCCAAATCCCTCTGCAATCCTTGAAAACCTTCTTCATTATCCACTATTCCACCTATCTTAGTATCGTCTGCATATTTACTAATCCAATTTACCACCCCATCATCTAGATCATTAATGTATATAACGAACAACAATGGGCCCAATACAGATCCTTGAGGCACACCACTGGTCACCGGCCTCCAACCTGACAGACAATTATCCACTACCACTCTCTGGCCTCTCCCTTTCAGCCAATGTTCAATCCATTTGACTATCTTAAAATTTATACCTAAAGACTGCACCTTCCTAACTAACCTTCCATGTGGTACCTTATCGAAGGCCTTACTGAAGTCCATATAGACAACATCCTCTGCGCTACCCTCATCCACATTCCTAGTCCTCTTCAAAATATTCAATCAGATTGGTCAAACATGACCTTCCTCCCACAAATCCATGTTGAGTGCTCCTGATCAGACCCTGTCTATCCAGATGTTTATAAGTACTATCTCTAAGAATTTTCTCCATTAATTTACCTACCACAGACCACAGACCACAGACCACAGACTTCCTGTCTGATTCTTACCTGTGATGGAGAAATTCATCTGTGATCATCAGTACTAAATGTGAGCTTTTGTGTTCATTACGGTTTACACACACAGTTGAGTAGAGCCAGTGGTGGCAAGAGGAGGCACATCTCTTTGCCTGTCTGGTTCTCTTGACCCTCATGCACCTCTTGCTTTCCTTTTCAATGTCTCCCACTATTTTCTTGTGCAGGTGTAAGAAAACGGTGAAAGGATCGTGTACTGAAAATACTGGTCTCATTCTATGGGTCAGGCAGCATCTGCAGAGAGATAGAGGAACCGAGTTAGCATTTCAGGTCAAAGACCCTCACCAAACAGTCATTGATCCGAGACATTTGTAACACAGTTTACCAGAGAAGAGTCAACTACCAACTGTTTAATTTAAACAATTGTGTACCTCACAAAGGGGAGTGATGTCAGCACGCTGCAGAGTCATTGTCTCTCTGGCAACATGCCAGCAGGGAAGCAACGGACTGCGTCAACCCCCCGCAGGTCTGCAAACGTGGGCTTCTCCTGAGCAAAGAAAGGGAGCCTGCACCATTCTGTGCCAGCCGCTTAGTCCACCAAATCACACAGCCCCACCCCAGGAATCGTTGCACAGCTGAAGTGCCACAACTTTGGGTCTTTTAGGAGGATGTCTCTGGTGCTTGGGAGGTGGGACCTGCACAGGTTCAGCAATGTCCATGCGTGCAGGCTTCAGTCTATCTTGTGTAAAAAGTTCTGGTCGACCACCAATGTCTAATAGCACTGTAGATCCATTGTACTGCAGCACTTTATAAGGCCCCTTGTAAGGTTGCTGCAGGAGTGTAGCATGGGATGGACGTTGAACAAGGACGTAAGGAGTCTAGAGCAGCAGGAATGTGTGTAGGCAGTGATCTATGACGAGTTGCTGGAACCAGAGTCAGGGAACCCATCTTGTTTCTTAATTCTTGTAATTCCTCTGTAACCGAGGATCTATCTTTGGCTGGAAAAGGAGTGATGTCTGCCGGTACAAGGCGTGGAGCACTGTAAACTAATTCTGCCGTAGAGGTCTCCAGGTTGTCCTTAGGTGCCATTCTAATACCTAATAGCACCCATGGTAACTCATCTGCCCACTGAGGCCCGTTAAGTCTTGCCCTTAAGGCTTGTTTCAGATGCCGGTGGAAACATTCCACTGGCCCATTAGCCTGTGGGTAGTACTCTGTAGTATGGTGTAATTGCTTACCACAAAGTCTCGCTAGGTTTGCCTGAAGGTTGAAGTAAACAGAGTTTCCCTGTCAGAGATTAGATGGACTGGTACTCCAAATCGAGCAACCCAGGCCAAGAGAAAAGTCTCAGCCCACATTTTAGCCGTGATGTCCATCATTGGTGTAGCTTCCGGCCAGCGGGTAAAATGGTCAACCATTGTTAGTATATACTGTTGACCTCTGGACATGGACAGTGGGCTCACAATGTCTGTGTACATGCTGGTCCTTGGTGGAAATTGTTGAAGTGGAGCTCAGGTGTGTCATTGGACCTGGCAGGAGAGGCATGTTCATGCCCAATGAGTGACCTGCTTCCTAAAGCCATGCCAGACATATTTTGAGGACATATGCTTGACAGTTTTGTGGACAGACGGATGAGATAGGCCATGAAGGTGGTCGAAAAATTTCCTCTGTCAGTGGGATGATTGGTCGTGGGTGGCAGGTTGAAGTATCAAAGTATGTTCACCTGGGGGGCCCAATGGAACATCAGTTAAAGATCAGGTCCGTAATAGCTGTGCAGAAAGCTTGTACCTCCTGGTCCTCTTGTTGGGCTATTGCGAGAGCCCAGAGATCCGGCCCTCCTGTAATTTCAATGACCTCTGTCCTGGACAAGGCATCAGCTGCAACATTGTCTTTACCGGACAAATGCCACACAGAGGTAAATTCAGAAATATAGGGTAGATGCCTCTGTTGACCCACTGACCAGGGATCCGTAATCTTGGCAAGGGCAAAGGTTAGAGGCTTGTAGTCAGTAAATGCAGTAAAATGCCTGCCCTTGAGAAAATATCGGCCTTGAAAAAAATGGTGGCTGAAAAATGCCAGGAGTTGCCAGTAGGCAATGTCTGATGCATCTGATGTGAGTGCAAGCAGCGCGTGCATATGGGGGTGATCCAACATGGTTACCTTCGAAAGTGCCTTTTTTTGCATTGTCAAATGCTTCTGTGGCCTTTATAGTCCAGAGCAGTTTTTTAGGTTTGCCGGTGAGGATGTGGAACAAGGGCTTTATAATCCTGGCAGCTGCTGGGATGAATCTGTTATAAAAGGTAACCATTCCCAGGAATTCTTGTAGCCCTTTAACTGTAGTGAGGTTTGGAAAGGCCCAAACGGCTGATACTTTGTCTGGAAGCGGGGTTGCGCCTGCGTTCGAAATCCTGTGTTCCAAAAAGTCAATTGTGTGTTTGCCAAATGCACACTTCGCAAGGTTGATAGAAAGGCTGAAATCCCAAAGCCTTTGAACAATTGTCGCAGGTGTTGTCTGTGCTTGTGTTGACTCACTGCCATTAAGATGTCATCAATGTAAACGAAAAGGAAAGGCAAATCTCTCGTGATGGTGTCCATTAAACATTGGAATGTCTGAGCCGCATTCTTCAAACTCAGAAATTTAAATAGACAAATGAATCATTTTATGAATGTCCTCTGGGTGGACGTTTACTTTTACTAAGTCTACCTTCGAGAAGATACGTTTGCCATGGAGGTTGGTGGCAAAATCTTGAATGACTGATATTGGATACCTATGGCACAGTTGCACCATTGAGGCATCAGTAATCTCCACAATGTCTTAGGCTGCCAAATGCATTGGGCACCATATGGACTCAAGGACTATCGGATCGTCAGATGATGCCTAGTTCATCTTTTTTTGGCCTCTAGTAGCTGGTCAGGTGAAAGTCTGTGTGCCATGGAATGTAGGGGAGGGCCGGTGGTGGTTATGTAATGCTGAACTCCATGACGTGGAGACTAAATGGAAATCTGGAGTTCAGGAAACTCTGATAATAAGTTCGCAAAATCATCAGTGGTGAGTGTTTGCAGACGTAACAGTGTTGCCAGCCAATGTCCTGAATAAAGTGGACATGTGTGGAATGTGGTGATGTGGCCCAAACAGCACCCTTTCATGTCTACCAACAAGTCATGTGCCATCAGAAAGTCTCCTCCCAAAATGGGCTATCCTCCGGCCGTTAGCATGTAAGTCCATTGGTAAGATATGTCGTCTAATACCAGTTGTATCGATTTGGTACCATAACTGCTAATCGTAGGGCCATTGGCAGCACGCAAATTGACTTGAGGCACTCGAGATTCCCGCTCGTAAGAGGATGGCGGGAAGATACCGAGCTGAACTCCAGTGTCGACTAGCAGTTTGCATCCCATATGCTGATCAGTGGCATATAACAGGCCGGTCCGGTCGCCAACAGCCAAGCCCAACATTGATGGTTGGCGTTGTCGTTTTCCCTGGGAGTCAACCACGTAACTGCACGGTGGTACACAGCTGTGCACATTCCTGCCACTCTTTCTGTGGTAAAAACACCACTCACTGTTCTCCAATAGCTTTTTCTTGCTCGGTAGCTTGTGGAGGACCGTAAAACTGATGGCTGCATTGACTTGACTGTCCGAGGTGACCTGTTGTAATTTTGCCACGGGAGGCTGCAGTTACCCTGTGAAGTCTGTCTGTCTTCCCTTAGTTTGGTGAAATCAACAGAAGAGAGCAGCAGGGCGACGTCACGAGGGAGCCATTCTAAGAAGGCTACCTTGAACATTAAGCAGTTGAAATGGCTGTCTGCTAACACAAACATTTCATTCATCAGTTATGATGGCCTTCTGTCCCCCAAATCATCAAGGCGGAGTAAGCGTGTGCCTCTTTCCAGGTCAGACATGGTGAAAGTCACGAGGAGATGTGCCTTTAAAGCAATGTATTGGTCCTCCTCGGGCGGGTTGTGATTAAAATCATCTACCTTGGCAGCAGAATCGTCACCTACTGAGGCGACTACATGCCAGAATTTGGTGGCTTCATTTGTTCTGTTCCTAATGTGGAACTGAGTCTCAGCCTCTTGGATCCATAGACGTGATCTGTGAGGCCAGAAGGTGGGCACTTTCACAGCCACTGTGTGCAGTGCAGCAGTGGCATCCATTTTGCAGGCTTTCACACCATGGTTCACCGTTGGGGCTCAAAAAACGTTGAGCACCCATCAGGGTCACCAATTTAGTGGGACGAACTGTAGAGCTCAAGAAACACTGCGACCAGAGAAGAGTCAACTGCCAACTGTTTTTTATTTTAAACAATCGCGCCCCTCAAAGGGGAGTGATGTCAGTGGGCCTCACAAAGAGGGAGTGATGTCAGCGCGCCTCACAAAGGGGGAGTGATGTTAGTGCGCCTCACAAAGGGAGGGTGACGTCAGCGGGCCTCACAAGGGGGAGTGATGTCAGCGTGCCTCACAAAGGGGGAGTGATGTCAGCGTGCCTCACGAAGGGAGGGTGATGTCAGCGGGCCTCACAAGGGGGAGTGATGTCAGCGCGCCTCACAAAGGGCGGGGTGATGTCAGCGTGCCTCACAAAGGGGGGGAGTGATGTCAGCGCGCCTCACAAAGGGGGAGTGATGTCAGCACACCTCTCAAGGGGAGTGATGTCGGTGCGCCTCACAAAGGGGAGAGATGTCAGCGTGTCTCACAAAGGGGAGAGATGCACCTATCAAAGAGGAGTGATGTCAGCGCACCTCTCAAAGGGGAGTGATGTCAGCGCACCTCTCAAGGGGGAGTGATGTCAGCCCACCTCAGAAAGGGGGAGTGATGTCAGCGTGCTCACAAAGGGGAGAGATTGACATAATACATTTTTTTGCTACAGCTAAGGCTATCATAATAAATCTTTTTTGTGCTCCATCCAAATCGAGTCCAAGTTCTTTACTTCTTATATTACTTAGAAGAAAGATCTCTGCATATTTTGGTATGTTGCTTTTTGTGATTTTATTTAATACCTGGTTTAGATCTTCACATGCCCAAATTGCATGTACTGTTGTTCCCATTTCCTTTTTATAGTGAAATCATCTATCTGATACTGTTGGGTCCCATTTATTTAACTTTTGGGGCGTGGTGTATAGCCTGTGTAACTAATTATATTGTATCATGCGTAATCTCGTATTTATTGTATTTCTCATCGTTCCGGAGCATAGGTTTTCCCATGTTTCATTCTTTATCTTTATGTTTAGATCTTGTTCCCATTTTTGTTTGGGTTTACAGCTTGTTTCCTCGTTGTCTTTCTCTTTCAGTTTGATGCACATGTTTGTTATAAATCTTTTAATTATTATTGTGTCATGCATTATGACAACCTGGAAATTAGAAGATAGCCTGAGAATACAGCAATGGTACATAGAAATGAATAAATGTATTTCATTGGAAAAAATAACATATAATTTAAGAAATAGTATTCGAACAAATTTGGGAACCGTACATGGAACACAACAGAGTGGGCCTACCGCGGACCTCCACCCCCTAAAATGACAGAAGGAGGAGAAGACGAAATGAACTGACCCAGTATGTAAAAGTAGAAGACACAAATTTCTTGTTTATTTTCATTGTGTGATGACATTGTTTAATGGGTTTAATGTATCATATATGTTGAACGTTGAGTGAGTGGGGGGGGGGGGTTGAAGGAGTGTGGGAAGGGAGGGGGAAAAGGGGAGAAAATGACACTGTATATTCAAGAGGGAAATGTTTGTGTATATTTTGGTCAGTATGGTTCATAGTGTGAAAATAAAAAAAATTAAAAAATAACAGGGGAGCGATGTCAGCGCACCTCTCAAGGGGGAGTGATGTCAGCGCGCCTCACAAAGTGGGAGTGATGTCAGCGCGCCTTTCAAAGGTGAGTTATGTCAACGTGCCTCTCAAAGGGGAGTGATGTCAGCGTTCCTCTCAAAGGGGAGTGATGTCAGTGCACCGCTCAAGGGGGCGTGATGTCAACGCACCTCTCAAGGAGGAGTGATGTCAGCCCGCCTCACAAAGGGGGAGTGATGTCAGCGCACCTCTCAAGGGGGAGTGATGTCAGCCCGCCTCACACAGGGGGAGTGATGTCAGCGCACTGCAGAGTCATCAGCTCTCTGCAACATGCCAGTAGGGAAGCCACACACTTCATCATCCCAAGCAGGTCTGCAAACATGGGCTTCTCCTGAGCAAAGGAGGGGAGCCCGCACCATTCTGTGGCAGTGGCTCGGGGTGGTGATTCTGCCTGTCCAGCTGTGTGGCCGCTCGGTCCACCAGTCGGTTCTGTTTCTCTCTCCACAGATGGTACCTGACCAGTTGAGTGTAAAGATTACTTCTTAATTTTTTTATTTTTCACACTATGAACCATATTGACCAAAATACACATAAACATTTCCCTCTTGAATATACAGTGTCATTTTATCCCCTTTTCCCCTCCTCCCTTCCCAACCCCCTCCCCACCCACTCAATGTTCAACATATACAATACATTAAACCCATTAAACAATGTCATCACACAGTGAAAATAAACAAGAAAATTGTGTCATCTACTTTTACACACTGGGTCAGTTCATTTCGTCTTCTTCCCCTCTGTCATTTTAGGTGGTGGAGGTCCGCGGTAGGACTTCTCTGTTGTGTTCCATGTACGGTTCCCAAATTTGTTCAAATACTGTGATGTTATTTCTTAAATTATATGTTATTTTTTCGAATGGAATACATTTATTAATTTCTATGTACCATTGCTGTATTCTCAGGCTTTCTTCTGATTTCCAGGTTGACATAATATATTTTTTTGGTACAGCTAAGGCTATCATAATAAATCTTTTTTGTGCTCCATCCAAGTCGAGGCCAAGTTCTTTACTTCTTATATTACTTAGAAGTACTACTTGAAGGACAAATTGGGAAGCAGGCTGAGGTTACCAGAAGGAAGCTGTTTTAAATATGTGATTACAGACACAATGATAATTAAAAGATTTATAACAAACATGTACATCAAACTGCAAGAGAAAGAGAACAAGGAAATAAGCTGTAAACAAGATCTAAACATAAAGATAAAGAATGAAACATGGGAAAAGCTATGCTCCGGAACTAGGAGAAATACAATAAACACAGGGTTACGCGTGATACAATATAATTGGTTACACAGGCTATACACCACGCCCCAAAAGTTAAATAAATGGGACCCAACAGTATCAGATAGATGTTTTCGCTGTAAGGAGGAAACTGGAACAACAGTACATGCAATTTGGGCATGTGAGAAAGTGGAAAAGTTTTGGGAAGATCTAAATCAGGTATTAAATTTAATCACAAAAAACAACATACCAAAAAATCCAGAGATCTTTCTTCTAAGATTACTTCTTGAAGTCACAGCAGGAGCAAACAGTAGGTGAGGAAAACACAAGTAGAAAGATCTTTCCTCAGTTCTCCATTACATCATCATTTGTATTAATGCATAATATATAAAGTCTACATTATTTATCATTACATTATTTATTATCCATTGTTAATAAAATTCTCAGGTTACAACACCCATCTTATTTCTCTCATCTCTTTGAAAGACCTCTCCCCTGATCTTTCTTTTCCAACAAATATGCATGTCCCTTTTAAGAGCCCTTATTGAATCTGATTTGGATCATCCTTTCCAGATCATTCTAGGACACAGAAAATAATTCGTCCTCCCTCTGAGGTTATTTTGCCTTCGTTCATTACCCTCTGAATTTTGAAATTTCAATTGAAACTGCTCTTAATCTTCTCTCTTCTGAGGAGAACAATTTCAACTGCTCTTGCCTGTCCACATATGACATCTGGTGGCGAGTGAACCCAAGGAAAGTTCTCCAAAAGCTTCAGTCCTTCTTAGAATGTAGTGCCAAGCTGGAGATGCAGAATGCCTCCACTAAATCCTCTGTGTAAGAGTTCCTACTTCACGTTGCATGGTTGTGAGTCTCTCCTGATGTCTCTGGGCCACCTATTGAACTAGTCACAATAAACTAGGTCTTCTCATCTTATTCTTGATATGAATTATATGATTCAGCCCATCCATTGTGATTCTCAAAACGATCCTATTTACACACACAGTAACTCCTTTTTATCTCCTACCACCCACTAACACTGATGTCCATTTAGCTTAGCAGCTGTTTTCGGCTGTGGGGGGGGGGAAACTGGATACCCAGGGTAAAGTGTGGAGTCACAGGAAGAATAGACTAACATGGAGTCCTCATTGACCATCAAGCAGCATTTTAAACTAATCCTTCACCATCGCTGCAGAATTTGACACGCATCTACACTGGGGGACATTCACATTGGCCAATTTTTCCAGCAACCTGCATGAGTTCAGGATGTGGGAAGTAACATGAGGTTACTCCAATCTAGTCCTATACAGCACGGGTCACCTGCAGTGTATGAGCCGAAAGATTTACAACACTGTACTCATGCGCTCCTCCGGCACGAAGCTGTTTGCAAACCACTTCAGCCTATTTATGATGATCCTTTTCAGGTCTTGCGACGCCACCAGAAGACTTTTGTGATCAACAGGACTAGAAAAACTGACATAGTTTCCATCGACGGGTCGAAGCCAGATTATATTGACAATCCATGTTCTGCATCAAAGCCAGAGACAAAAGACCAGTCACACCCTTAACAGTCAGATTGTGCATCACCTGTCTTGCACGATCAAATGAGGTTGGGCTGAATCATCAGCCTTCTGGACTGTTCCAATCAATCACCTCCTTTTACAACTCGGAGGCTTCAGGAGACTGTCACGGTCGCGTTCTCATCTTAGCCAGGAGCGCTACTGGCCGCGGCGGATGATAAAAGCAATGCGACGTGTGGGAGTAATAGTGCGTATGCATGCTGCGTTAAGCATCAGTATGTGGGTGATGAAGCTCTGATGCAGGTGGAGAGAGAGTGTTAGAATCACCCATGTGGCAGTGAGCAAATGAGAAGATCGGAGGAGTTTAGCTGGGTGGTGTTTGGGGAGTTGAAGAATGCAATGTTGTGTCTGGTGAATAATAAAAGAAAGTCAACTTCATAGTGTGCTGCAAGAAACAAGTGAGTATTCTTTATTTGTTTGTAACCTGTAGTAAATCAATGCCATTTCCCCTGCCAGTGTGCTCCCAGCACCAACCACTCTGTATAATAAACACACTCATCTCCTTTACACTGTCTTCTTCTCACCTTAAACTATGCCCCACAATTTTCCAAATTGTGGAAAATGTTCTGACAAACCCTCCCCCACCTCACACTATCCACCCCCCCCCCCCCCCCCCCCATCAAAGCAGAAAGCATCTTATTTTCAAACTGGCACCTCTCTTCAGAAACCGCAGGAACACAAACTTCCAGAGGACTGAGCCCTGGCTCCAATGTTCAACCTCCCAACTCCATGCCATCAAATCATTTGCCTCAGCTGGGCACATTTAAAATCCTGAAGCAAGCAAACACCTGGC
Source organism: Narcine bancroftii (assembly GCF_036971445.1). Taxonomy (NCBI): domain Eukaryota; kingdom Metazoa; phylum Chordata; class Chondrichthyes; order Torpediniformes; family Narcinidae; genus Narcine; species Narcine bancroftii. The sequence goes on along the minus strand of NC_091471.1, from coordinate 300,454,188 downwards.
ATAACGAGTTCCCCATTATGGATCCATCAGCATCTCTTTGGAGAATCCCTCAGTCATCACATTGATAGATGAGAGCTTATTGTCAAATACATAGAACACTACAGCGCAGTAACAGACTCCCCACCTATTGAGTCCATGCTGAACTATATATTTTGTTGAGCACCTATGATCTGCACCTGGACCATAGCCCACCAAACCCCTCCTGTTCATGTTCCCAATCAATCTTTACTTGCATCTCAAAATTGAACCCACATCCACCACCGCTGCTGGCAGCTCATTCCACACTCTCACCGCCCTTTGAGTAAATAAGTTCCTCCTCATGTTCCCCTTAACATTTCACATTTTATCCCCAACCGCTCTTCTCATTCTAGTCTCACCCAACCTCAGTGGAAAAACAAAACCTGTTTGCATTAACCCTATCTGAACCCCTCATTTTTTAATGCTTTTATCAGATCACCTTAATTCTCTGATACTCCTGGGGGAAAAAAAATTATTCAACCTTCCCAACAACTCAGATCTTCAAGCCCCCATCAATCACCTTGTAATTTTTCTGTACTCTTTCAAACTAAATCTTTCTGTCATGAGTATAATGTGCAGATGCACTGAAATTCTTGTTGCTGCCACATAGGCATATAAATACTAATAAACAAAAAATATAAACTAAATTACCATGAGAGAAAAAAAATACTAATGATCTTTTTGGCCCTGTGCTTCATTGAGATGGAAGTGAAACAAATCTGACGACATGGCGATTGTAGGAAAAACACAAATGCTGGAGGAACTCCGTGTCCATAGGAGGTAAAGATATATAGCAGATGTTTCGGGCCTCTTCCTTCTTCAAGGTATGGTTAGGATAGCACAGGGATGTAAAAGAGCCTGATAACTGTTGCAAAAAAAACTTGTTGACTTTTATGTGCTTGATACTTTGCACAATAGTCAATGAGGAATATGTTTGACATATAATGTAATAATGGGGACCTAGAAGGAATCTTACATAATAGATACATATAAATGTATAATTTCAATAAATTTTAAATCTTAGATTTATGACTATACACCTTATATAATGACAGATGTTGCACACTTCGTACAATCCAGTTGGTAACTGCTCATTGTCTGATCAGAGTTAACCTGAATGTGGGCAGCTGTGAATGTGCTGCCACCATTTGGGCTTTGAAGAACATTGAGAAGCAATAAGAGACAGGATCAAGGACGGCATTGATTACAGTCTCTGACTTTGCCCTCAAGCCTCCTGCCATGGGATCAAATCAAGCAATCTGATCTGTTCTGCATAACGTGAACATTTAGCAGTCAAAGCACATCAGATGAAGGGATGTCTACAGACAAGCAGTATGCTGGCGTTGAGCGTGGATTACTCTGTGTTATAATCCCTGATATGCCAGCTGCATTGCTCAGCACCTGTCTGAATGAAAAGGAAGTGAAAGGGGAAATGGAAAAGTGAAAAGTGATGGGTCAATTGTGTCTGTGCCCATCAGTTACTAATTTCAATAATGGCTTTATTAAAAAAAAACTGGCTTAAATACCTAATGATTTGCTGATAGCTCTCGCAAGAGTGGTTCCAGCAACCTGACGTAAGCTGCACCAAGTACGTGGGGATTAGAAAGCATGATAAAATAGATGGCAAATCAGTTCTCACAGGTCCAGGTCCCCTACCCTGATTCCTCAACCACAGATCCTACCATAATGCTCTAGTCCCGACATGGAGGTCACTTTGGGATATGACCTGTTAAACAAGTTGGCAGATGCTGTGATTGTGTTGGAGAAACTCAGCAGGACATGCAAGGTTTTTTTATGTAGCAAAGATGTATAAATGATGTTTCAGGCCAAAGCCATTCGTCAAGGTATGAGCAAAAAGTAGGCAGGAGCCTGAATAAAATGGGTGGGGGGGGGGGTGGAAGGAGAGGAGAGAAGGAGGGGCAGGGGAGGAGCATTGGCCCACAGGCAAGAGGTCATGTGGATATAGGTAGGAGGGCAAGAGAAAAAATCTGGGAAGAGACGGGGAGGGGATAACTATCTAAATGGAGGGGGAAGTGGGTGGGGTACTGGAAGAAAGGAGAAAGAGAGAGAAAGGTAGGGGAGGGGCCTAACAAACTGGAGGTGGATATTAATGCCATCTGGTTGGAGAGTGCCCATTCAGAATATATTAGGTGTTGTTCCTGCAATTTGCATGTGACCTCGGCTTCACAATGCATGAAGCCATGGATCGACACGTCGGCATGGGAGGGAGCCCTTCCACTATCATTTCCCACCTTTTTTTCTTCTCCCCCTCCCACCCATATCCACCTATGATCTCTTGACTGTGGGCCCGTGTTCCTCCCCCTGGTCCACCATTTTTTTCAAGTGCCTGCCTACTTTTTACTCATACCTTAATTAAGGGCTCAGGCCTGAAACATTGATTATGTATCTTTATGCAGTTTTTTTGCTGCTTAAAAAAAACAGTCATGGTCCACTGAGATTCTCTAGCACTTTTATGTATTGAAACATCTGCTGATAGAGGCGTGTTCCTCAGATTATGCCATTGACAGGAAGCCTCACACCTAAACAACAGATGGCAAAAACCTCACCCAAGATTTGTTGTAAATGATATTCAGTTACTTTGAACATTTCCACTACTTAGATTTATTTTTTTAAAACTTCCAAAATTGAAGGAAATTTAGAAAATGGTAGCAATTATAAAAAGGAAAGAAATAAACAAAATACTAATAATAAAAATATTAATTTAGTACAAAATTATTCCCCAAAGTACACAACTCTACAAATCTCATATTTTGAAGTATACAGGTTAATTGGGTGGCATGGGCTCATGTCCAGAAGTGCCTGTTACCGTGCTGTATGTCTAAATTTAAATTTATGTACACCTCTCCCTTTGCTTTATTAATCTATACTCTACAAGTGGCATCTCAAATCCTTTTCTCAATCTTTTTTTCATCATATTATAAGTAAACAATATATGAAGAGAAAAGAAAAAAAAATCAAAAAGGGGGAAAAAATCATTGAAAAGGGAAAGGAAGTAAAATTAAATATAGTCCTGAAGGGAAAATAATTATACTAATTAAATCATGAGGAAATAATTTATAAAGTGTCACCAAATCTTTTCATATTTAACAAAAGTATCAAATGTATGACTATTAATTTTCTCTAAACTTAAACATGACATAATTTGAGAGAACCATTGAGTCAAAATAGGTGGATTAGAATATTTCCATTTTAATAAGACAGCTCTTCTAACCACAATGTAGAAAAGGCTACAACCTGGAACTATTAACTCCAAAAAGAGCAGTCAATAGGTAAGGTTGCAAATTAATACCCAGTATAGCTGGCAAAGTCTTATAGATATCTATCCAAAACCTCTCCAACATTGGGCATGACCAAAACATACAAGTTACATGTAAATCAGAAATCTATCACAGAAAGGACTAATGTTAGAACTGTTGCAGACCTAGAGGACCCCAAAACCCAGCAACAACAGAAATTCACCAAGACAAATAGTTACTTAAACAAGAGTTGTTTTTAATTATCTTTAAGCATGAAAACAGGATCAAACTTTAACTTACTACTATTAACTTAACCCCCTTCTAATTCTAAGCGCGTGTATGTAATGTGTGTACAAGTTCAGAAAAGTTATTGGATCTCACTTCTCACTCCTCCAAGCTCACTGGTATCAGACAATTCTTATTCTGTGCACAGAATTTAACATTTATGAATCTTCACCAGGCTTTGGTGCTTGAAAGGTAAATGATTACTGCTCAGGAAGGTTCTTTTCAGTTTTCAGAGAGAGATTTATTGCTCATTGGACACAAAGTGATTCCTTCCGATCAGCCACTTCAGTGTCTTACCGAAGAAACTTGCCCCATCAGGGGCAATATTACCTCTTTCTTACAGGTCAATGCAGAGTTCCTTTTTGTTTCCCTTATTTCAAATGAAACATTATACAGCCAGCCATCTCCTCTTGTATAGACCACAAGGGCTTTGACCAGGCTGAACTAAGAACTCAAAACCAGTCTTCAAAATGGGGGTTTTCCCATAAGCTTGCCAGCTTATCATTTTCCAGCACCAGCTGCTCCTGTTGAACTGTAGAACTGAGAGTCTGCTTGACTCTCTCTGCTTGCAAAACCACATGACCTTCCTATAACAGTAATCCGCATTCAGGCAGACTGCTGTACCAGACTTCATCTTCCGAGTTCATTCATCTGTTGATTTCCAAAACAATAATCCATTACTCCATAGTATGTCCAATTAACACCTACTTGTAAAGTCTCAATAATCATTCTTCAATGTTTTTGCAAAGGCACTAGAAGCCTGGACTGTCTGGCTTGAGCAGAGCTCTGGCATTTTAAACGAGATCTGTTTGGAAGTGTTTGTATTTGTTTGTGATCCGCACTATATTAAAAAAAACACGATTTATCTTCCAAAAATGTATCTAAACATAATATAAAATATAACATAATCTGTCACAGAACAAATATGGGACAATTTGTCTTTCAACATGAGCCCGTTGTATCACTTTGAACTGAATAAAAGAATGATGAGCACATATTGAAGAGATATTAACTAATCTAAATATCTTCCATTATTTTTCTGGAAGATTTAACTAAAGTTTCTCTTTGTAGGCCCTTTTAATCTTGACATTAGAATTTAACTGCAATCTTAACTTATTATAAATGTTACCTATTAAAACCTTATGAGAAAGGTTCAAATGAAAAAAAAATCAACTAAATCCAATTGGTATGATGTTGGAAAGTTAGGCAGTAAAGTATTCAGAAAATGTCTAATTTGGGAGTATCTAAAAAAAATAATGTGACTGAGGTATATTATATTTATTAGATAATTGTTCAAAAGTCATTAAGCTACATCTATAAAGAAATCTGAAAATAAAATGATTCCTTTAACTTTTCAAAAAGAGAAGGCTTGATCAATTATAAAAATTTTCAAGTCAAAGAACTTCCAAAATTGAAATTGTAACGAGCAGCAATAGACAATGAATTAGTTCTAAAAAGATTAGTAACATTAAGTACATTACAAAGTTGGGGGGGGGGGGGGTAAGATATTAGCAAATTATTTTAAAAACAAAGGTATAGCAGTCTGCTTTACCAGACTGAAGATAAAAAATTGCTTAAAAATGTTCATCTCTGAAATTGGAGCTTCTCAAATCCTGTGCCAACTCTGAATCACTCAGGAAATCCAGAATTTGTCCATTTGACAGCCAGTGCATTTGGTACCATTGTTACTAACTGGAGAGATTTTGCCTCATGTATCCATTCAGGCCAGATGCAATAAAATTAAACAGCAGTTTTGATATGATATATGTTCATCATCATATATTCAACTGCACATAAGATACACCAACAATACCGGGGATGTAGGCTTATTGGATGTAAGTTGGGTGGCACGGACTTGTGGGCCTAAATGGCCTGTTACCATGCTGTATGTCTAAATTTTAAAAATAAATTAATTTAAAGAAATTTCAAAAATTAAATTAAAAAATAGAAATAAAAAAAAATCAATAGTATAAATGAACTTACCGGTAGTTTATACAGTTAATGTTTTTGTCAAAAAATTACCACTATACTGTTACTATAGAGTAATCATTGTCTTTATATAGTCTAGGGAAATATATTGAAAGTTCAGAGCAGCTAAGTCTTCATAAAATCTGCACCAATATACTGGGATTACAGAACAATTTGCATTCTAAGTAAATGGTCACCAGCAACCTGGTATTACAGGGGGAGGTCAATATAGGCAACCATTGTGTTATGGGGGCTTGCATTCCCAGAAAATAGTCCACATTATGATTATTATCCACATGTGTCGAGAAATGTAAGATGAAAATAAAAATAAATTGCCATATAATTCTGGGAGTGCATTTTCATTCTGTATCTCAGAATTTTTTGTAGTCCGTGAATTCCGCAAGGTGAATTTCCCAAACGACTGTAATACAGGGGTTGGACAATACAAATGTACAAGATTGTGCAATTATACATGATTACCAGATTTTCCAAAATGTCTGGTTCCTGGAATTAATGTAATTTGAAGTCATTGAAAGTGCCTTGTAAATTTGAACACCTGACCGGATGATGGAACTAAACTGAGCCCAGAACAAAATAACTTGACTTTCAAAAACATGATCTAAACAGTGCAGATGCCAGTTAAATACGTGTCATGTTAACTTGTTGTGCCATCCACAATATTACCAATGATAGTTCCAGGAGAGTAAGGATAGACAATGAACATCTGTCATTATACTAAGCACTAACATCGAAGTACTCGAGATGGTAGAGGCCGACAGCATCGAGTCCACACTGTTGAAGATCCAGCTGCGCTGGGTGGGTCACGTCTCCAGAATGGAGGACCATCGCCTTCCCAAGATCGTGTTATATGGCGAGCTCTCCACTGGCCACCGTGACAGAGGTGCACCAAAGAAGAGGTACAAGGACTGCCTAAAGAAATCTCTTGGTGCCTGTCACATTGACCACCGCCAGTGGGCTGATCTCGCCTCAAACCGTGCATCTTGGCGCCTCACAGTTCGGCGGGCAGCATCCTCCTTTGAAGAAGACCGCAGAGCCCACCTCACTGACAAAAGACAAAGGAGGAAAAACCCAACACCCAACCCCAACCCACCAATTTTCCCCTGCAACCGCTGCAACCGTGTCTGCCTGTCCTGCATCGGACTTGTCAGCCACAATCGAGCCTGCAGCTGACGTGGACTTTTACCCCCTCCATAAATCTTCGTCCGCGAAGCCAAGCCAAAGAATTTGCTGTAATACTAATCATTTAAAATTTGTGTAATTTCATTCATTCACATATAAATCTTTATTTACCTATCCATTTATATTGTGATTTTTTTTCTCTTGGTGCACTGATAATTTAATTTGTACTATCGTTGATGATGTTGTATACTTGTGTGGTTATAGCAGGTAAGAACATTGTACTTATCCATTGTACTTAATGAACTCCCAAATCACATGAAATACTATTACTGTGTAAAATCTGATTCAGTAGCTCCTAACCAATTCCTTCTTACACAAATAATGACAATGAAATCAATTTTTTTTTGCACTACCAATAAACAGAAATTCTACCTCGCCCGCAGGAAACAGAATCTCAGGGTTGTATGTGATGTCTTGTATGTACTCTGACAAGGGACCTCATGGAAGAATTTTAAATATTGTTAGGCCTGGTAATGTTGTTTCCCATGGTAGTGGAGTCTAGGACAAGAGGGCATAGGATTGAAGGGGGCCCATTTAAAACAGAGATCCAGAGCAATTTCATTAGCCAGAGAGTGGTGAACCTTTGGAATATGCTACCACGGGCACATGACAGAGCTAAACAAGAAATGGGCAGGTGCTGGGGAAGTGGACACAGCACAGAAGTGTTGGAGGAACTCAACGGGACATACTGCATCCAGGGAAAGCAATAGGCAGTTGATAATTCAGGCCTGAGCCCTTCTCCAAGAATATTAAAATCTGGGCAAACGCCTGAATAAGAAGGTGGGGAATGGGGGTGGGGGGGGGGTGTGGGGAAGAGGGAAGAGCACAGGCTTGCAGGAGATAGATGACTGCCTGACAGAGCAAAAATTCAATTTATTTAATTATCTATCAGAGTAGAAACTGATTCAGGCATTGAAACCTATTAAACTAAACACAGACTCCCAGGCGAGTATTTCAAATGGGTTAGCATTGTATACAATTTCCATTTATAAAACATATATTTTTAAACTAAAAAATGTAGTAGTTATTAGGCTTTTGGATTCTGACCTGCAACTGATTTAGCAAAGCAAACTTCTAAATTTAAATTATTTTTTAAAAATTTAGACATGAGCGTGGTAAAAGGCCCTTTCAGTCCACGAGCCTGTGCCACCCAATTGACCTACACCCCCAGCACATTTTTGAACAGTGGGAGAAAATCCATCCAGACAAGGGAAGACATACAATATCCTTACAGACAATGCCGGATTCGAACCCCAGTTGCTGGCACTATAACAGCGTTGCACTAACTATGCTGCCCTTCTAATAATGAAATTCCTCTCTTCATGGCAACTGAAGTAATCAAGCAACTTGCACTACTTTAGTGAAGGGCAAGATAATGCATAGGGCATTTCTTTCAATTATATCTAATGACAGGCATTGGAATAATGGAATACACATTCATATGAATGATGTCATCATCTCACCAAGGGCCACTGAGTAATCTGAGAATAGAGGTTATTGCATTCCCAGGTAGCTATCAGCAAAGGGAAATTGTGTCAACACACTTCTTTCTTTTCTCAAATTTTCCCTCTTTCTGTCTGCCTTAAAAGCATCAGCTGTTGCTGGGAGATCAGTTTAATGGGGAATCATTTCCCTCAGGTACTTCTCTCACCAGTCAAGACAAAAGAAATGTCAACTTTTTGGGTTGAAATCCTTCACCAAGACATCCAGCCTTCATGTACGGCTCTGGCCTGAAACATTGATCATTCTTTTTCTTCCACTGATACTGCATGACCTACTGAGTTTTAGCAGATCATTTGTTGCTCCAGTTTCCAGAATCTGCTAACTCTCATATGAATGAGACACATGTTTGCGACGCTGTGATTGCAGTAAAAAGACAAATGCTGGAGGAACTCAGCAGATCTTGCAGTGCCCATAGGAGGTAAAGATATATAACCAGTGTTTCAGGCATGAGGCCTTCCACAAAACATCAGTAATACATCTTTCTTTTTAAATTATTTTTATTCACTATATTCATTATATCTTTATCTCCTATAGATGCTGCTAGACCTATGGAGTTATCTTTGCTTTTCATGTGAATGTTGATATTAGTAAGGAGTAGGTGTTTCACAGGCAAGAATTTGAGCTTTTCCACGACTGATAAAGATGTACAAGCAGAACCATTACATAGTGAGGTCGTCCGACCGGGTTCCTGATTGAGAACAGGTATCTCAGCATGATGCAAATATGAACCTAGAAAGCTCTGATCCAAATATATACCTTCCTGGCAATGCCTTGGCCGACAATGACCCCAAGGACCATTAATAAGGAACCTTCAAATGCCGTTTGTACAGGCTAATACCAACTAAATGCACAGTTCCACTGATATGATTCTTGGAAACATGGAGTCTAATTTATAAAGTTCTAATTTGGTCAGACAGAATACCTTTTACTCAACAGAAAATTAAACATCAGGTCCTTCCTAAATTAATTCTGCTAATTACTTCCCTTTGATCATGTTTTAATGTTATTAAAGCAATAAATGTTTGCTTAAATTAAAAACAGAGCCTCTGTAGACTCAGAGGTCACTGTTAGGTGAATGTGAATTTATGAGCTTAAGTCAGACTGTTAGCAGAATTAATGTAATATCATGTTGGTGCAACAGAACACTGTGTTGCTGCATCCACATGTAAACACTTATCAGTAAATCATTCACTGCATTTTCGAAATTCATCTTCATAGGAAAAGAAACGGCCAGTGCCAAGGGGGAGGGCATTCCACCCCCAAATGAATTATTGTGTTCCCCCCCCCCCACCCTGCAGCACAAGTGTCACTAGTCTCTTACATCGGAGGGAGGGGGAAGTGTGACGTCGGAAAATGGACAAGGTTCAGGGCAAGTTGGCACCACCACCCCACTGAATGAGTTTTCGAATGTCAGATTGTGCCCCTCCCCCCCCCCCACCCCGATTAGACTTGTTCTGACGCTGACCCTGGAGACCAACCAAGGCTATTTCTTAACCATAAAGAGGCTTAGATTTTTGGAAGAACACATGTGCCTGACTCAAAAGGTTATAGATTCTTGGAGACAAACTCAGAGTTATAGAGTTTCACAGCGTAGAAACAGGCTCTTTGTACCAACTTATCTATGCTGATAAAACTAGTTACAATCATTTATCTTCAGCCCATATCCCTCTAAACCTTTCCTATTCATGTATCCATCCAATCCCACTCCAGTACAAGCCGAGCTGCCAATCCAGTCCAGGAAAGAAAGTGCTGGTTTATAGAAGTTACCTTCCAGATGAGGTTTTGATCCAAGTCTGCTTTCTTAGAATTTCTTAGAAGAACAGGAAGTTTAAATAAAGTATATAGATCAAGCACCATTTCTAAAATTGATCATCTGATCATGTTGTTCATAGGTGAAGGCAAATTGATTTGAAACAGGGCACAAGAAACCTCCAGCATGATCACATAACGACTGAAAAATGTCTAGAGTCATGCAAACAACACAGGGGGCCAGCATCCCTGCTCCAACCACCAATCTATGGCTCTTGTCACTGCAATAGCATAGGAGAAGCAGACCACTTGCAAGGTCCTGGACTGTCTGTCTCAGCTGAGACACCTCAGTGACTATTTTTCATCTCCAAGCTTTTCTCAGTATTGTGGAAAATTTCCTGTGTTCCAAACAAATCTAGTTGAGCAGTGATCTTTGGTGACAGGTTTAAATAAGATGATTCTTGGCCCTCTAAACTTGTCCTTTGCCCAAAGCCAACATTTTGACTCTGTGAACAATAACACAGGAGTTGATTAGCAGTCAATAAATTCTATTGTCAATGTTATTTTGCTCATTTTAATGTCTACATTTACCAATGGTTGATGAACCATCTTCTTACAGCCCTGTTTAGAGACATTTATTTGATTAAAAAGTTAAACATTGCATGGCCATGATTGGCTGCTGCCGGCTGGACACGCCTCCTAAGACCAATCTTACCCATAGCCCCTTACATGTTCCTCTTTTCTCTTTGCTTTGATCAATCAATGAGGATGATGGTTGTTCCCGTCTTTAGTTAATAAAAGCCTGATAGTTTCACAACTCCAGCCTTTTGTGATTATTGATGGTACATCAAGTTTATTAACTAAAAATTTCAAAAAGCCTGGAACAGAAGCTGAAACCTGAGAAGCTTGACATCGCCCCTTGGTCACCAGACACCTTGAACACGTTCAAGCTTTGGCTATGCTGCTTTGAAAATTTCCTAACAGCAGCCGCTGACCATGGATGCTGACTGACTGAGACTACTCTTCTTGTGTGTCAGTGTTCCCAATGATCACCATGGCAGCTCGTACCAAGCAGCTATAGAGAATCTCAAGGCCCACTACTGCAGGAAGATTAATGAGGTCTATGCCAGATACCTCCCAACCACCAGAAAACAGCGACCCGGTGAGTCGAGCACTGAGTACCTGCAGGCTTTCTGGAACCTGTGCAGAACATGCTGTGTTGGCTGCCCAGAATGCAGAGGACCTCATCAGAGACGTGTAAGTGGCCGGTATCCACTTCGGGTACTTATGGCAACAGCCACTGGAATAAAAAGTATTTGATCTGCAAAGGGCAGTTGATCTTACAGACACTGAAGGTGGCCCTTCAGAACTCAGATGAATACTCAACCACTTGGACACTGTGAGAAAAGCTATCCTAGAATGGGGCATAGATTCCCCCCCCCCCCCCCCATGAGTGACTGGCCCCTTTCACTGTCCCACTACTCAAGTGATCAGCCACCATTGCAGGTGATCTCTCCAATTGCTACTTCTGCAAGCAGGGTCTGCACATGAGGAAACACAGCCTTGCCAAGGATGCAGTGTGCTCCAGGTGCCAGAAAAAGGGACATTATGTTCAAGTCTGCCAGTACAAACCATCCTCAAAATCTAGCAGTGCCATGCACAGCCAGTTGCCACTCCATACAGCTTGATCAGCACCATCTTCCATCCACATCAGCTATTTTGGACTGTGCATCGAACGCCTTCTTCCCAGGCATATGATAGCACAAGGGGTTGAGGCTGGCTATCTTGGGCGTGTGAGCACCAATGAGACTCAGACAATGAATTCATACTGGCCTCCATCACCCTGAACCAGGAGGCACCGCATGAACTCACCAGGTCCATGATGGACATCCAGATAAATAGGCGCATTATCAACTGTTTATTTGATAGTGGGAGTACAAAAAGCTTTATCCATTCCAATACTGCTAAAGGAATGTCCCTTAAAGTATGGCCCACCAAACAGGATATCATCGTGTCCAAATCATACATGGCAGCCACCCATGAGTCCTACATAGTGACCCTGACTGTTGGAGGCATAGTGTAGAAATGCTTCAGAATGCTCGTTATGGCACAACTCAGTGCCCTCTTGCTCCTGGGGCTGGCTTTCCAGTGCCAACATTGGAAAGTCAATCTGTGATTCGATGAGCCCCTCCCTCCTCATCGTCTGCTACGAAAAGCTCATAGACGGCTCCCTGCAGGTGACATGTGGTCTCTACCCTCAAAGTCAACCGTGCCCCCCCCCAACCCCAGCTGTTTGCCAATTTCACTCCCGATTGCTTCAAGGACTACATTGCCTGCCTGGCTTATCTCCCCAGGATCAGTCCTGCTATGAAAGCACATCAAGCAATCTAAGAATGACCTGCTGGTCGAGATGGTCCTCCTTCTCCACACAAATCCCCAGTATTGCCTTCCCAGATGGGAGCAAAGACACTGTCTCAAGCAGGACCTTGCTCCATTGTGGGGCTCCCCAACCACCACTAACTTTCAACAGGCACACCTCCCCACTTCAATGTTAGGAGCCCCTAATCAATGATGTACCAGGTCCACACTGCCCCACCATCCCACCTGTCCCCAACCCCTCAACAAACTGTTAACAGGCCAACCTCATGAGCTGCTCGGGATGCTGTGGCAATGCCCCACCATTGCCACGTCATTCACTGCAGCAAAGGAGACCCCCCAATAGACTTAACCTGTAAAACAGTTGTTTCACCTTCTCTTTTTCTCACCCCGCAGGACTCTTCCTAAAAAGGAGGGCTGAATATGGTAAACCACATGCTATGATTGTCTGCTGCCAACTGGACACGGCTCCTGAGACTGATCCTATCCATAGCCCCTTGCATGCTCCCCCTACCTCTTTGCTTTGATCAGTCAATGAGGTTGACAGTTGTTCCAGTCTTTAGTTAATAAAAGCCTGATAGTTTCACAACTCCAGCCTTTTGTGATTATTGATGGTACATCACCTTGGAATACAATTTTCCATTGACTAGTAAAATCATTTTTATAATCTAGGGCAGGCCAAGGTTTGTTCCAAAATGTGTTTGGAGGTGAAGAAAGTTATTTTTCTTATCACTGTTTCACAAGGCTTGGATGTAGATTTAATGTAGTTAAACACATTATCTGAAGATACTGTAACTGTAGTAAAAACACAAATGCTAAAGGAACTCAGCAGGAGGTAAAGACATGATCGGGCCTGAGCCCTTCTATCAGGGTATGTATAAAAAGCAGGCAGGCGCCTGAATTAAAAGGCAGATGTGGTGACCTGCTGAACTACGTTGTATTCCTGATTTCCTATCTCTTCCCTGTCCCGTGACTGTACCTGTGGCCTTGTATAAAGCCTCCATCTCCATGACCCTTCACCAGAAAGACCGGGTCATGACACAGGATGAGGTCCTCGTCCGTTGTGAATAAAAAGCATGTAGATCAGTGACTCAGTCAGGAAAGGAGAACAAGGGATAGAATGTTTGGGGTGGGGGGGGGGGTTAACTAAAGCTAAAATCTAATTATGTCAGAAAAGAGGGCATTGAAATGGATGATCAGAATATACATAGTTGCTATAATTTTGAATGTGTCAGTGTGATGTTTGCAAGAATTTGGTTTGTATTGTCCCTCTCAAATAGTTTGCACTTGTTAAAAAAAATACAATGCAATAATTTCATTTGCATTTCACCAAAATCTCCATCACACAATGAATAAAAAGAGCTGATTTGAAAACGTGCATTAAGGTGGCAGAGTCCTGGCCCATTGTGTTCCTGTGTTGGGGCTGTACCATATACAGGAGTTGCCGAAATAGGAAAACTATATCTGACTTTGGGTCTCTGTTGATACAGTATCAGATATGGGAAGACCATTTGTAATGTAGTAGTAAACTACGCCCAATTGAAATGAGGCTACAGCACAGCAGATTTATAAGGCTCAAGAATCTTATACACCTCAATAAGATGGTGCTTCTTATTTTTGTGACTGTAAAGTAGACCCCTAATGTGTTTAAACTTTCCTCTTTGACACCTTCCATATCCAGGATCATACCACTGACCTATCTCAGAACTGCCCCCTATTCCCCTCGACACATTTCTTGTCTACATACCAGTCTAAATGCCACAATTTCTGCCCCCCTCTACAGCTTTCTCTGTCAGCTTATTTTGTGTTTCAGAATTTCTCCCTGGTATCTGCAGTGAACGCTCCAAGAACATTGTTCCCAAACACGTGTGTCATTTCATTCAGCTAAATTGTCGAAATGCAGTGATAAAATGGTTCGAAATCTGTTTCATCAGATCATCCACATGTGCAACCAATTAAGCGGTAATCTAATAATTGTGCCATTCATAAATAAAATCTGTTGAATACAGGAAAAATAAGTTTGAATTAATCTCTTAATGTACCTGAAATTGTACAATTAATTTACTCTGAAGCATTTCATTGAGTTAATACTAAATTGACTCACAATCAGAATA